>NW_010426443.1:988-1332 GCF_000710305.1 Buceros rhinoceros silvestris | reverse complement strand
TCAGCGTTCCAGACCTTTCCCCTTCCAGCACGAGATCTTGTACGAGTGGATCAGCCCGCTGTATTTGGACATGGGCTCCCAGGCTCAAATCCAGGAGGAGTTTGAGGAGCGATCGGAAATTCTCCTGAAGGATTTTCTCAAGGTGAGCCCGGGGGTTCAAGCCGATGCGCTCTGCGGGAGCAGGTCGCCGGGCTGGCGGGTACCACGTGTCACGCAGGCTGAGAAAGGCCTTGCTCATCCCACTGTCAACTGAAACACCTTCCAGATTAACTCCCTGGGCCAGATAACCTCCCGAGGCCCCGTCCAGCCTCAGCCAGCCTGTGCTGCTGTGGGAGGGTCCCACA
>NW_010426443.1:483-906 GCF_000710305.1 Buceros rhinoceros silvestris | reverse complement strand
CTGTCAACTGAAGCACCTTCCAGATTAACTCCCGGGGCCAGATACCCTCCCGAGGCCCCGTCCAGCCTCAGCCAGCCTGTGCTGCTGTGGGTGGTTCCCACAGAGGACCTGTGGGTCACTGGCTTTGAAGAGATGGTGCCCACCCACCCCTCGGTTCAGCCGTTCAGGTGCCTCAGACGAGGTCAGGACCCTCACCTGAGAGCAGAGGGTGGCTGCCAAGGGGATGTGGGTGCCAAACACTGACATCTCTGCGCTGTCCTCTCCTAGAAAGAGAAATACCAACTGCTCTGTGCAGCCTTGGAGCACGAAGACATCCAGTGGAGCAGCCGGGGCCCTGCCAATAAGAGGTGGGGAGTGGCGGCGTCCTTCGCCGGGGGATCAGGCCACGCAGGAGCTGCCGGGGGGCTGCGCTGGTCGAGGCTG
>NW_010426443.1:0-306 GCF_000710305.1 Buceros rhinoceros silvestris | reverse complement strand
TACCCCTCGGCTGGCCCCCAGACTCTACGAGGCAGCGTAGGAGGCCGGCCTCCCTGGCGTCCTGGAGGAGTTCCTGCGGTTCCTACGCTCCGAGGCCTTGTTTTTACTGCTCTCCAACTTCACTGGCCTAAAGCTGCACTTCCTGGCTCCCTCTGAGGAGGAGGAGGAGGAGGAAGATGCTGGGGAAGGAAGAGCAGCAGACACCACTGGGCACAGCAGTCCCCAAGCCGAGCAGGAAGGCTCTGACCCACAGGCTGACAGCACCCCCCGGCAGCCCGGCAGCATCCCTGGAGCTCCGGACGGCGA
>NW_010426442.1:47417-49696 GCF_000710305.1 Buceros rhinoceros silvestris | reverse complement strand
AGACAGGGGCAGAAATCAGGAGGCGGCGGCGGCGCCGGGGGGAGGAGGAGGAGGAGGAGGATGTGAAAGTCTGGACTCTAGTCCTCCCAGCCTCAGATACCGCATTGGCCTATCTAAGAAATCCCCTACCACCTTGCTGCTCCCACCACCCGTCATTGACGCGGACAGCAGTAAAATCACTGACCCTCCAGGCACCATTAGGAAAGCGACCAATAATCATGTTCTCAGCGGTGCTGCTGGTAGCTATAGTGTTGAATCCAGGATCTATTTAGCTACTAATAGCCTTCCTTCGGGTGGAACCACCTCCTCCCTTAGACTCAACCACTCCAATCATACGGGTTCAAATCATACCTACCTGAAAAACACCTACAAGAAGAATCTCTCTGAGCCCGAGGAGGAGCTTCTCCAGCAGTTCAAAAGAGAGGAGGTATCCACCACTGGAGGCTTCAGTGCACATTACCTATCCATGTTCCTCTTAACTGCTGCATGCTTGTTCTTTCTGATACTGGGATTCACATACCTGAGAATGAGAGGTTCTGGAGTAGCTGAGGATGTGGGAGCCAACAGTAAGTATTAGGTGAAGGGTAAGAGCAGTTTCTTTCTACAACTGGATATACAACTGTTAAATCACCTTTGCGTTCCCAGAGATCCCTTACTGAGCAATTCTGGGTTCCTCCTTGGTATAATCTTTCTATATAGGATGGAGCACGGAGAAATTGTCTTTCCTGAAGTATATATGTATCTTGCAAGACATCCTGGCACTCCCTGCTGTAATCTGTTGATGCCTTCTTTTCTAGCCTGTTTTCTTCACAAAGCAATTTTATGTGTTTTGTTCAATATACCAGATGTGTAATTAATAGAGAATTGACGACTTAAGGCTTTATGCTAATCTCATAAAAGTGATCATGCACATCTAGATACCTGGGATTCCTGCAGGACTAAGATTTGACTGTAGTTGTTTGATGCTAAAGCAGGTTGTTCTCATTTATGCGTGTGGAGGCTTGAAAAAGATCCTAGGTTGAGATGATATTACACACTACAACAAACTTCGTGCAGTGAATGCTGGATCTATTGTGTATTGTTTTCTAATAAGTACTTTTTTATAAGTTTGAGTGTTTACAGATGAAATACTGTTGTGCTTCAGATTGAATTTTCAGGCATTCTTTTTTTTTTAATCCCAAATTACTTGGGAGCTTATATCATATATGAAAGTAACTTCTTGGAATGGATTTAGAAACTACCATTTTCTGTTCACAAAGCATATAAAAATGGAAACCTACCACCTAAGGGCGGTGATTCATGCTAATTCAATTCTTGGTTGCTCTGAAATGGACAGTGGAGATGCTAACATCAGAAAGAAAAAGCACGCTGTTGCTGTCGCTGTCTTAATTTCTCATCAGGAGCAATAAAAAATTACACAAAAAGCTAGTTTTGGGATGTAAGAGCATTAGAAGGTCCTTAGGGAGCTGGATTTTTTCCTGAAATGATTGAGGAAGGCATTGTGAGGTGTATCCACGTATGTATATTTCTTTGTACGGTTAGTAAAGGATTTATACACTTGTGTGGGCATGTATACAGAGCCTTGTAAGGAATGATCCCACTGTTAGTTGGGATCTGCTATATGTTACAGGGCAGAAATAGCAGTGTGGGCCGATTTGGTTTTGTAGGGCTTTTTTCCCCCCTCCTCCCTTTCAAACGTTATTCACTATGTTTTATAGTAGCAGAGTAGCCCTTAAGTCTCTTTTGCTCTCTTTGGTGTGAGGAGTAAAGGATTTAGTTTAGGAAGGGCAGTAGTAGCAAGGACTTAAGCATTTGCAATGGTTTCACAGCTGTCCACATGACTCTTAACTACTGTTCAGTCTTGGTTTTTTGGAACGGCAGCAAACATACGCAGGTGGGCTAAAATTAGACACAGTATAGTGTGACTGTTGAGACTACTCATACTCTCATTCTGTGGTTAACTTCCTGCAATAACTGCTAGAGACATACACAGTTTTTTCTTAAGTACTCATAAGCTGTGTAATTCTACTAACATTTGTTAGATTTTTTTTTTCTCTAGTCTTGAAACCCGATTATTTTAATAGGGTAGAAGGTTTGCCAGCCTACTGGGTTAAACTTCCTGGCTGACAAATTCAGTGGTCGAAAAGAAATCCACTGTGAATGCTTTGTCTTGGGAGATAACTTCAGTTTGAATGTGTGCACTTTCCTATAGAGCATGTGGATAACTGTGAATATATTGCTCTTAAAAAGTTAACCCAGCGGGAACTGATATGTAGGGA
>NW_010426442.1:14404-47346 GCF_000710305.1 Buceros rhinoceros silvestris | reverse complement strand
AAATTGTTCTCTTCTGCCCTTTTGCTTGCATTAGCTGCCCAGCCATTGGCCTGGTAGGCCCGTGTTGCTTGATAGTTCAATTAAGCCAGTTCTTGTCCTGTTCCTATTCATTCTCTTTTTCAGTGGAACTCCTGAGTGTGGATTTCCTCAAGGGCAGTGGCACTCACACTTTGTCTGTCCTCATTCCTCAGAGCCCCAGGCTTTACAACGTAACGAATAGGGTGCATTGAAAGAAGCAAACAGCAGATTTTGTGGCTAGCTTCTTTGATAGGAAGAGGAGCAGGACTCTTCACATAAGTGATGTGGGAATGAGCAAGGAATTACCTTGCCCATATGCTCTGCATGCTTTCACTAGATTCTTGCTTCTCAAATGGGCATATGCAATGAAAATATGACGAGTTTAAAACAAGTAAGGACAGGGAAGACAGGCCAAGAAAGACTGGCAAGGGAAAGAACCCTGTCTTCTATTAGCTTCCCTAAGCTTACACATCATCTGAGTGAGTCCTTTGGCTCTTATGCTTTTGAGGGTGTATTGTCTGTTTTTTTTATTGAAGCAGTACTGATTCATACACTTTTATTAAAAATAATATTTTATCTCAAGGAACAATCTTACAGTTAGGTGATTGGATACTCAAGTTTTTTCTGTCTTTTAAATGGCTGTAGGTAAGATTCTGTTGCCTTGATTGTGAAAAAACTTAGTTATATCATAAAAGGTTTTAGGATTCAGTGGAGTTGCACTATACTAATCTCCACAAAAAAAGACAGTTGTTTGTATATTTGGGTGGCTTCTTATTTTAACTTTGCAGGGAATGATGGATGAGGTTAATTTTCATTGTCTTAATTGTTTATTACCTAAAATGAAATTTAATCAAATTTTTTTAAAATTGAAGATTGAATAATATCACCAAGCGATATTTTGTGTGTGACATTGAAAAAATATTTCTCACCAAGAACACCCAGTGACAGTGCTTTCAGTGTTTGTCAGGCCATAATCAGAGAACAGAGATGGTGTGTTTAATGGGGGAGGCTTAAATCTAGGTGTTTGGGTTAATTTTAGGCGAGGTAAAATAATATAGATGAGAACTGGTAAGCAGAAACTTCAGAAGAGGATTGTAGCTTATATCATGCATAATGTTAAATGATTTCTTATTCAGAGCTCTGAAATAGCTATCAAGTGCTTTAGTTTTTCCACACATGGGGCATGAAGTGTTCACAGGCAAATCAGAATTAGGTTAATCCTTCCGTATCTAACTTAAGTATGGTAAAGGCTTTTATGCATTGAGCTGTCTAAAATGTGCATAAATATCTATGCGGCTTTTCCTAAAGCATCTTAAACCATTGAAGTTAAGCTACTCTTTAAGCTTGCATAAAAGACTGACTATATGCATAAGTGCATATTGTGCTTGCTATCTTTAACAGTGTTGTATGTGAAAAGAAAGGTCACTTTGGGCTTGCTGTAAAGCATGTTTTGTTTGCACCTGCCTTCAAAATACCATAGAATTGTATCAACTTCTTGCCAAGCCAGCATAGTATTTTGACAGGAAAGTGGTAGGTTTTACTTTAGTCTACTTGTGAGGGTTCTTCAAACCCTGAAGAACTGGATATCTCTTCCAACTTCTTTTGGTTTTGTTCTGTGATGTTACTCTGAGCGCCTCTAGTAGCTGCTCCTGGGAGTCAGTTCTAAAGTTATTTTTCATGAGAATTTGATAAAGATACCAAATCAGTAGGTGTTGCATTCAGGTCTGGTTTACTTTCTGAAAGATGTGGACACTGGTACAGGTGGTCTTTAAGGTTAATTTTTTTTTTAAGGTTACTTTTAAGTTACTCTCATTGTTTCTTCTCCAGTACTTTGCCTGGGGAGTGAGTAGTTTATGTGGCAAAAATCCCCAACAACAAAAAAGTAATCTTGAAACTTTCAGGTAGGTCTTGTTTAAAATCCTCCATTCTTACTAGGTGAGGCTTTTGAAAGGGACATCTCTTGCTAGTAATTTTGGTCTTTCCATGATGCTTGTTACAAAGCAACTGCTAGAAGGATAATCCTTACTGTGTTTGCTACAATTTGTGTTTTTGAAATGTTAATTCAGGAGACTTAATACGTGTATATAGCAAGTGGAAGCTTATGCAAATCACAATTCTAAGAGTTTAATTTTATTCCATTGGTGTTCTTTTGTTGTCTCCTCCTAAATCTCTCAGGTGTTAAAACTTCTATGGAATTTTATGCAGGGAATTTCCATTGTTAAGAAGTTAAACTTGCTGTATAAAAGACAAGACGACTGTTACACTCACAGGCCTGCAAATTACTGTTGAAGTGCTGTGGTATTTCACAGATAACTGTTACAAATCTACTTGCCTTCTAAGATCATCTTCTCAGAGTGTATCTTCTTGACAGTGTTGGCTTTAATGGAAGAAGGTAAAGTTTTGTGTAAGAAATATTTATAGAAGAGGAGATAGTAAAGGGAAGAAGCAACATTAAAGAATTGGAGAGTCCCTGCGTTTTGTGACTATTAGTGTTTTTTGTGCTTTGCAAGCAATGCTCTGCCTTGTATTTGATGTAATAACTTCTACTGATGTATTAGCATATAGCTCTATTTTACTCTCTCTATATTGCTTTAAACTCTAGTTAGGAAGTATTTCTCTTCCAGGTGATACAAAATAAAGTCCTGGTGTGCATCTTAAAGACTCATCTCTCTTGTAGCTGATCTGTCTTCTGTGGTTTGAGTTTTGGACCAAGATCAGTAGATTAAAAAAACACCCTAGGCTGCCTTTATAAGGTAAAGTCAGACAGAACAGTTAAATTTCCTTAGGATTCTTGATGTTTTTTAAACTCTAGTCTTCCATATGCTATATCAGAAATAACTCTTAAAAATGAGGAATAAATTTGGCCAGGACACGTACCCAGGAAAGTCCAAATAATTGTCACAAAATAGTAATAGTGCAAAATAGTTAATCTTAGCTGACAACTTCAGATCCTTCCTAAAGAAACATAGCAGTGTTGGATACTTTATTCACAATATTTAGAATTAAATTACTTGGTATTCGTACTTTAAATTTGTGTGTGTCTGCGAACAACAGCACAACTTTCCTTATGCTATGGCTTTAGATATTCTTCCAGTGAAGTTTTTTCAGTGTTAGTGGTGTTGTAGGCTTTGTTTTTTTGTGAATTCATGGGAAATCGGATCTACCATTACTTGCCTGGGGGACAGAGATCCAGAGGAGCTCAGCTGGAATCAGTTTTTGATACCTAGTGAAAACAAATTGAAAGTTTACACTCCATTTCACAGTGCACATTAGTTTTTTTCAAAAGGCAATTTAGTTTCTGATGTGAGAAAATTAATAATGATCAAGGATCTGAAAGCAGATCTGGTTGCAACTTTTGTAAAGCATTGCAGACTAGAAAGGAGTGGGAAAGGCGAAAGCAGACTTGTGTTTCTGCTCTTAAGAACCTCTGCCAACACTAATAGTGTTCAAGTGCAGTGCAGATTTCTTTCTGCTTAGGACAGATGCATACAGTGGTAATGGATGCAGTGAAAATATTTTAAGAGCGAGCCCACAATACCCAGGGAGTTTAATTTAGCATTGTAGGAGCCGCACTTCGCACTGTTTCTTAATGTATCCCAGTACCAGAAGACAGACAGGCCTGCAGTCTTTCTATTACTGGGGACCAATTGTGTTTCTAAAAAATCATGTACATTTAATGCCTGTTGACATCTGTGTTTCATCTGATGGGAGTAGGTCACAAAACTGGCTTGATTTCTTACCCAGCTAAGCTGGCAGGATTGCTAGAGTTGTACCAAACTGATCCCTATCATGCTTCTAGACTTGTGTTTCAGAAATAGTGTGACGATGTGAACAGGCCAGAGCTGCTGTATGAGAAAGTTGTTTGATCACTTAACGAAAAAAGTTTAGGCAAGTAAATTAGGCAAGTACATAAATTTTTCTTGATGAAAGTGCTGTTCCAGTGCTGTGAAGAAGCACGGAGTCCATTGTAATAATGAGATGTTCCTTACACCATGGAAGTTTTTGTGGGTAATTGTATTCTCTGGCAAAATTAGTTGTCTGTTGTGATTTGTGGTAAGTTGCGGGGAGTAAGTTGACTAGTTAAGGGGTGGTGAAATCAAGGTATATTAAGAAAAAGGGTTTTTTGGGTTTTTTTTTTTTCCAGTGGTCTAGCACATTTGCTAAGAACTTTAGTAGTATCTTTCTCCTTACTCTTCTTTCTTGGCTACTACTGTTGCTGCTGGTGGGCCCAGAGTTGTGGGAGAAGGTAGCAATGCCTTTACTGTGATTATAATAATGAGGACGTGGTGTAACTGCCACTGATCAAAGAAACCTTGATACCTTCTGCCCACTGAGGAATTCTGATTTAGAAAAATTTGGGAAAGGGACAGTGTTACTGATGGAAAGAAGCACACTGATAGATGTAAGGATAGAACAAATAACCACTGCACAACTTAAAGCTGATCTCATATAGGTTCCTTCTGTATAGAAAGCTTTCTCCAATTTATAATGTCTGATGTTGAGTCCTACTGTGCTCTATTTCCCACAATGCTGTTCAGTGCTGTTTCTTTGTTCTGCTGTGTGTTTACAGGCTACTGTGGAGAGTGAGAGGATAAGGAGAAAAGAGTGTGGATGTGTGATAAATTTGAAACAGGCAAATGTGGTGTACCTGTTGGGCCTGGTTTGCTGGAGATGTGCTGTTATGTCTCGCGTTTTGCAGAGATGGACTCTTTTTGCAGAGGGAAGGATTAAATTTTCTGATTACTGAGGTCATATTGTAACACAGGTATCTTGAATAAAGCTGCCTTTTTAGGGTCTTAAATTCCTTTAGCGGCTTTAAATGAACTCGAGTGATGTGCTGGGTTGGTATAGAAGGCTATTTAATGTGGGGAGAAGAGGTAGAGGCTTAAAAAGAGAGGTCTAACGTTGAATTAGGTGGCATTAAAACTTACTAAATTGTCTACAAGATCCATTGAATTCTAGTGATGCTGTGCTAGATAAATAAGAAATAGGTCTGTTTGTCATGTAAGATTGTAGACCAATTCCAAGGCCAGTTTTTCTGTCTTAGAGAAGGTCATTTACTTAATTAAAAGTGGGAAGATGGCTTGTTAGGGAAATAATCGTTTTCTGTACGTACTAAGACTTCCTTCATACTGTCTTTATTCACTCAAGTCTTAATACAAAATTTATATACAGGTCACATCTCCTTAACCTTTTTTATTAAAAAAAGTACAAGAAACTTCTATACTTGGACTCACGGTGTCTTGGGTAAACATAGCATCAGCCTGTCCTTGCTAGGCAGTTGACTGAACGAAACTTTTCTCATGGAAGGACTGCTGGGATGAGTTGGATAAATGTAGTGTTATTCCAGACTAGATTTAAAGGCCACATCTAGATGTTAAATCTCTGAATTGCTTATTGCAGAAGCCTCAGTCTGCCCGTTGACTTCATAACTGCTTATGTTAGTTTTTGGATATTTTCAATGGGCTGTGTGTCAAAGCCACTCACTTTAACCACCTGTCCCTTCAGTGCTCATCATCTCCCTATGTATACAATAAAACATTCCACAGAACACTTGTTCAGCAGTACTTATCCTAGTGTCTGTTCAGAATCATCAAGCTGCACAATGCAAGCCCCTCATGTCCAGTGTTCCTGTATCTCACAGCACAACTTAGTCCAACAAACTATGTGAATATTGTTGGCCGTAGAGAACAGAAGTCTAGCTAGAACTAATCTGAAGCCAGTCAATATATATTAAGCAATGGAACACTTACTGTGAGTGAGGGGTTTCAAATATCAAAAGGTAGATGAGTGATATTTTGTTGGTTAGTTTGTGTTTTGTGAAATGCGCCTTGGTTGTGGTGTGGTGGTTCATGGCTTTTTTAATTCCCAGGATATTTTCTGGGAATTGTAAAACATTCATTATGAAATTTTCTGTACTTCTCTGTTATTTGACCTGTATCTAAAAGTTTAGCAGGCTGTTTGTTCTTTTTCAGGTGTCGTGCTTCAGACAACCAAAGAGGGTATCTGTTAATTTTGTTGAGTGACAGACTGGGTGGTGCACGTGTGACAAACCTTTGAGAGGCCTCTCCATGTCAAACTGAATTATTGGGGAAGGGCCAGTCTGGCAGTCTTGCTTGCGCTGTTCCTCATTCTTGCAAATTCCTAAATTCCTTGGAAATAATTTACTGTTACTTTGTAAATAAGAGAGAATGATTTATGAAATGTCTTGATAGGAGCTTGAAAATAAGAGGGGACTGTGATGTCAAGTTTATCTTGTATTGGTTTGCATCTGATATATGATCCAAAGAAGCTGCTGAAGGTGAGAGGCATAGAGTATTTCAAGGAAGAAGCTGAAAAAGCGCTTTTTTCTTCCACTCCCCCCACTCCTTTTTTTCTTCAAAGGAACTTAATGCTGTCCTGGGGAGAATGCCTAGCTGAGAAAATGAGGTTAGAAGTGCAGATTTCCTTCTGGAGAAGGAACTAGTCTCACTACTTATTTTCAGGTTTTGTTTCTCTTATATGTAAGCAGATGAATTTATGCTTATGCAAAAGCAGCTTTGGATAAAGGTGTTCCTAAAAGGATATGTTCATGTTTGGGGACTTTATATTTTGTATATAACAGTAAGCATGTTCATTTTGATATAAACTCAGAAAAAAGTTAAGATGGAGTGTTGAGATCATTTGAAAGACCCATAATCTTGTACTGTCTATACAGTGTCCTTTGAGCTAGTAGTTTTTCATTTCTCATTTGAATCCAGAAATACCAGCCTTTTAAGTACTCCTGAGAGCTCATTCAGAACAGGTGGGTGTAAATACACAGTCTAATAGGTGTGTTATGACCAGTGTCAAGTCTGACTTCCACCAAAGGTGGTACTCTGTGCAGAAGTGCTACAGACTTCTTTTTGCTTGTTTATATTGAGCACTAATGTGTCTGTACTTTGGTATTGGGCAACACAGTGGCTAATGCATTTTTTGCTTTGTAAATTTAAATACTGGGGTTTTTTTTGTTGACCTGCAGCTAAAGGTGCTGCTTATGAACTAGTAAAAAAAAATGTACAAATTGAGCACAAGCACACATGGAAAAGGGGAGAAAAAACAATGGTATGTTGAATCCAGATTTTATTCTGCTGTAGGGGATGCATGGTATTGATGTCATTCTTTTGGAGGGAGAACAAACCATGGAGGAAAATCACATGAAAGTAGGAGTCCTGGGAAGGAGGTCATCTTGGTGATTTTTGAGGACCAAAGGCCAAATGGGTTCTGTCTGCCTTTTCTGTAAGGGAATGAATTAGCATGTGATATTCTTTGCCATTCAAGAGATGGGAATGCACTGAGCTGCTTACACAAAACTCCGCGTGAGACTACTAGCTATATGGTCAGCTATGCTTCCTTAAGCATGAGAGAAATGGTTTAGAAAGGAGAGTTAAGATCTTGTCATGTAAACTTTGTTTTATGGTTTAAGCACCTGCTTAAGTTTGTACTACTACGTAGTGACTTACAGAGTTCTTACGTATCTACAATTAGTAGATACATACTTACTTTACCAGTGTTGTGGTAAAGTTTTATTGTTGCTGGTGTTTGAGATCTCAGTAAGAGTCACTTGTTCTTCCATTCCTTTTTTTCCTGTTTCTGCATGGCAGATGAGTTTCTTGCCAAGATAGATTCTTTCTCATCTCTAGATCCAACTGGCTCAGGAGAAGTGCACACAGTACTGCTAGAAGATTCATCAGCTTAATCCATGAACTGATGATGTAACCCTTTAATAGACGTAACCTGTTCAGTAAACAATTATGATAACAATATTGGAAGTGTTAGTTCAAGCAGACTCTTCATTGGAATATAGGAGCCAGTGGTAAGGCATATATATTAAGGATAATGGTGATGCATGGCTGTGTGGAGGTCCAGTTGTTCCCTTCAGATAATATTTATTTGAACTAGACAGTTTATGCTATCAAACACATGCTGCTGCTATGGTAGACAGCCTGGAAGGTTAGCCAGCTCTCTTTAGAGTCTTAGTGCAGCTAGTTAGAAATGGAGGTTACTGAATATTGCCTACTTTTAAATTTCCAGTCAAGTGGTATCACATCTTGAGTTACCACTGAGCTCATTCTGGTTCTGAGCTCTGCAAACTTCTGCTATACAAGGTGGGCAGTTTTCTTTATTTAGCTAATAGGGATACTTCTGGTAAACTGGCTGCTGCTTCCGCTGTGGAAGGTCATCTTTGTCATGGCAGCAGACCTGCTAGCAGCTACCTCTGTGTCCTGCATAGAGTAAACTCTTTTTTTGCTCTAGGATACAGTTGGGCACTTGTTTTCAAAGTTAAATTTGCTGCCATGTTCAGGCTTTCTCTAGGTGATTGTTCAGCAGTTCTGCTTCCCTTCGTGCAGCAGGCACCGATAGACCAATGAGGGCCGAATGGTTAAAAGGATGGGAGGTCCTTTTATATTAAGGTATATAAAAGGACCTTTTCCATATTAAAGGTTTAATATGAAATATCCCCAAACAATCTTTGTCTTGACTTCGTTAATGTCTTTGCTGTCATGATTGAGGGGCCCTTAAGAGTGCTCCTGTTGGTGGTCGCCATTTGAAAGTTACCTTTGGATGCTGGAAGCTGTTCGTACTATTATAGTATATTACTAATATTTTGTAATACCTATCTTATCGGGAAGAAGAGTTTATAACTGGGTATTTTTACATTGTAAATTCTTTGAGACAGGAGTCCTTCCTGTCTGTACAAGATCACAGCAGGGTTTCTGTTCATACAGGGCCCCTTGACAGAGTGACAGTAGATTTTATATTAAATTGCAGATTCCCACTGATTCTTAAACATGCTGTGTTTTAATAATACTTGCTTTATGAGTTTGATTTCTGTCCTGAACTTTGGAGTTTGAGGAGAGCAGTCCACTTCCTAATTTAACACTGAGCTGCTTGTGCTGCCATGTTCTCTATGTGGTCCTATGTTCTCAAGGTGGAGTTTCCCTTCTGGATATCTTTGTAGTTTTTCCATTTGTGTTAATTTATTGAAGTTATAGGGATTTTTTACCTTACAAAGTATAAGGAACTAAAATACTTGGGAGGGAGCACAGAATAAGGAAGAAGAGCTATTACAGAAGCCTTTCCTGATTCTCTTGCAAGTAAAGGTATTATAAAATGCTAGTAGGTGTCTGAAATTTAACGTTTCTTCTGGTAATGTTTTGCAACCGCTGATAAAAGCAGTCTTGGTGAGGGCTTGGGGTTTTTTCCTTTCTTTTTCCTACCTGTAAATGCTAGCCTATGATAGAGACCATGTGCATGTGTGAGCAACGAATGTAATATTACCTAATTTCCACAGTGCCTGGCAAGTACACTTCTCCTGAGCCATTTTTACTGTTAGAACACAGGCTGCTATTTCTTCATTGAAACACAGGGTATACGAGAGTGTGTGCAAATTCAGTTGCTATAAAACGTTTTCTTACACTGGTAGAAATAACTGGAGAAGACAACATTTTACTGTAAGAATTGTTCTAGCTTTCCACAAATATAGATCATGAAAATGGATTTCGTAAAATCACCAAGAAGCTTAATGTGCTCTTGCTTAAATCTGCTCTTGTACTGAGTATGCTTCATTGAGATTAATGCAGGCACAGAAGAGAGAGAATCTGGGATGAAGACTACTTCCTGGGTGGGTGTAGCAGCTGGAAGTATTGTCTGGAGTGTTCAGTGACTGTCACTTGCTACTTCTGATGACTGCCCCATCCCACCCCGCCTCGTCTCTGGCTTAGGGGTATGAAACACTGCCTGAATACTTTCTACCAAAATTTTTCATGTCTGTGGATTAAAATGCAGTGGTATTTTCTTGCAGATAGTGGTATTCTAAAGCTTGTTCTGTTTTTTGGTGTGGCTGCACAGGTTCTTGTTTGGACTCATTTCCTTCTTCCTTCATCTGTTGCATGCAGTTATTTTTCACAGGGTCTTCTAGTAGAAAGAGTGAACTTCCATGCTTTTTTCG
Organism: Buceros rhinoceros silvestris; assembly: GCF_000710305.1. Lineage (NCBI taxonomy): Eukaryota > Metazoa > Chordata > Aves > Bucerotiformes > Bucerotidae > Buceros > Buceros rhinoceros. The sequence continues at coordinate 37,358 of NW_010426442.1, read as the reverse complement.
TACTCACAGGTGGATTGCACATTCTTCCTTTTGAAACAAGCAGTGTCTGTACTGTAGTTCTGTGGGGTTTTTTGGTTTGTTTTTTTTTCCTTTTCTGTGTCTTGTTATGGTTGATGGTGATATTTAGGAAACAGGAGACCAGAAAAAAGGAAAGGCAGTCTCTTTGTTAATATATGCAGGTGTTAGTCTGAGATGCTGTTTGAAATGGGCACTTCAGGACAGTAGATTCTAGCTGGCAGCAGGATTCATGGACTGAATGTGGCAATAATAGTAAAAACGTCCTCTTAAGTAAGGTCTGATGTCTTGGCAACTGTTTCAGTTTTGAATTCATTTTGTAAGGCTTTTTGCTTAAGAAAAGGTGGTCTTAAAAAATGACAGCCAGCTATTCTGTTTCAGTTTCTCAGTGCTGGAATATCTGCAAGTGCCACACAGATTAAAATACTTCAATCTTTTAAGCACCAGACTTATAATTTCTAGGTTTTCAATTACTAATACAAGTACTAGAATGAAACTAGTATTTTTATTCTAGTGAAACTGAGTATCCTAATGGGAAGCTTTCCCAAAACACTAGTCTCTTCTTAAATGTGGACCTAATTGACATGATTCTCTTAAGAGCATCTTTCAACATTCAGGTCTATAGAAACGGTATTTAAATAGGGAGATGCAGATTTGAGTGTTTCTAGAAAGGGCGATATAACTGAAATATGGATAGGTTTTTTAAGAAGCAGCGAAGAACTCCAAAGAGAAATTCTGGTATTTCCTACCCTTTTACCTAAAATAATCCTATTTTCAGGGGCGATAGAAAATGTATCTGAACTGTAATATCTATCACAAATATGATAGTTTTAATTCTTTGAGAGAAGGGTTTTGTAAAAAAAGGTGATTATGAAATAGTTTGGTTATATCATCAACCCTTACATCACTTGTTCGCAAACAGAATGAATTCAAATAAGAGTAGGAAAAAGTTATCGATAAGAGCTCTCCATACTGAGGCAGTTGAAAAACTGACTTGATGTCAAGGAAAGATTCAACTATTTTTAGAATTCTGTCATCCTTGTGGCAAAGTGTTGTGCTGCAAAATTGATATGGACAAGGACTATACAAACTGTAATGGTTTACTGATTTAGAAATATAAAAACTTTTCCTAAAGCACACAGAGATGATATGTAGTGAAGAAATTGCTCAGCTTGATGTATAACTTCGTGTCTTAATATCAAAGCACAGTGATTTAGCCTACTGATTCTAAGTGGTTTCTACCTGAATGGGTGTAATCTGGAGATGGAGGTCATGCAAAACTGCTCATTTGTTTTCAGTAATTGCAGAGAAAAATAAGGCAGGATCATTTTAAGCTGTTAAAGAGACGGAGCTCTGGAATAATTTATTTCCTGGAATATCTATATCCATATTCTCAAGTGTTTTTAAGGTCTAGGAGCTTTGAGACAATGTTTCAGAATTGTCCTTGACACATACATGTTACTGGATGGAATCAGTACTTGACTTCGACTTAGTGAAAAAAGTTACACGTTAGTTGATGTTGAAATTACTTGGATTGTAAAATTGAGAACTTGTTTCCAAGGTTATGTAGAAAAAGGCTGGGGCAAAAGGCCCGTTTCAGATAGCAGTGCTTCCAGTATTGTTGCTTCCTCAGTTAACAATCCATTATCCAGCTACTTCTTTTTTTTAATGAGGAAAAAGTTCTAATGGAAAGCTTTAGGGTATCCACTTACTGAACACACCTTTACAGAACAAATTTTTGAAAAAAATACTGCTTCTCTTTTGTGATTAGTCTGCTGACATGTCACCCATGGTGACGTGGGTGGGGAAGAGAAGAGTACTTTACTCTTTGCAGGAAGGAACATTCTTCCTTCTGCAGAAGTTGCTAGCTTGGGAGTGCGTGTTGCAGTGTACTGTCTCTGAATCCTTTTGTAGATGGCATTTGGCACTTCTGATATCATCACATTGAGAAATTTAGTGCTACAGGTTATGATTCTGTTAAAAATATTAGCTTAATATTCAGTAGTGGTGAAGAAGGAAACAATGTTAGTGGGATTTCCTATTTTTTAGGAAGGGAATTGAGAACAAAGTATGTTTGAGAAGATGTATTTGGGAATATCAGTGTGGCACTAATAATCCATGGTACTCCTTTGTTTTGAATAGTGTCCAACTCTTGTCCCCAACCTCAGAAAGGATGTAACAGAGATGCAGAAAGGTTCAGAGCAGTAATATTATCAAAAGCACAGTATGGCTTTCATAGCAAGGAGGAATAGGACTCTTGAGTGTGGAGGAGTGAGGACTGAGGAAAAGATAGAGGAATGAAGTCAAGGCACAAGTCTTGTAGGAAGGACAAATGGGGTTTGATTACTCAGTCTCCTCTAATACGAGGAGGAGTTTCTCAAGTTAACAAGTGGCAAGTTCAGAATAAGCAGAGAAACTTTCTTTCACACATGCACGTTTAAATTGTGGAGCTCTTCCTGACTGTGTATTGCTAAATCTGAAAGTATGCTTGGGGTTAACGTGGGACTAGACAAACTGGTAGGGAAAAATACCTTGGAGTTAAAAACGTAGGAAAAAAAATAGAAAGCCACTTCTGTCTCGAAGCTTCTGAGGTGCAAATTAGTTTTTATAACTGGGAGAATATTCGGTTGAAGTATCAGCATACACTTTATATTCTTATGCTCTGACATTCATTTTTGCCACTGTTTTGATGGTTCCCCCCCCTCAGGTAGGGTTGGGTGTCTTTGAAAAGACCGTAAAACTTCTTGATACTGCTGGAGGCAGTATTCTGGTCTCTTTGAATCCTTGCATTGTCCTGGTGAGACTGTTCTTCCATACTTTTCATTTTGATGTTATCCATTAAGGTGTATTGAATGGTAACACTGTTCATGGTGAAGTACCACAGCAGCTAGGAGATAGCTGTTGTGGGAGGATTAGCTACTCTTTTGCATCCTAATTTGCTGACCAGAAGGCAACTGAATCCCTTATTTTCATACCATGTTAGCGACATGGTTGTAGGTTATGTCCAAATTTGTATATGTCTTCCTAGATATGTCTGCCTGTGAAGCTGTGTCAGTCTTTGGAACTGTTCGATTAAGACTCTATACAAGCTGACTTGTGTGTTCATGAATGTCTGCAATTTCATGTCTGTTATACCATGCTTTGAGAAAGAGGAGAAATCCCACTTGATGCTTCCTGTTTGTTTTTAGAAGACTAAACCCCTGGAAGGGGATCGTAACTGCAGACAGACAGGGGTTGAGTTGTTACCAGTGTGTTAGGGAGGAAAATAGTGGTGAGTAGTATTAACGTTATTTTAAAGATGAAAGCTTCTGTGTACTAGTGAAAATTAACATTGTACGTGGACTCCTGTATTCCTAAAATTGAGCATCTCTGTGAGATGGCTTGGTATGTGCATTGGTGTTGACAGCTTTAGCTGGAATGCTTTGGAGCTGTGCTGTGACCCTTAGCTTTGTATTGGTGTTTTTGTTATTTGAGACTGATGGGTTCTGCCATTCTGAGGAATTCTAGTAGTCTGTTATTTATCATTTACAGCTTGTCCCAACAGTAATACGTGTAAATTGGTTACTTCTGAGGGTCATTAGTAGTCTCTTCAATATTTGTGTGCTGCTTTGATTTCTTTTGCAGGTTTTTTGGTGATCTTACTGTCTTGTGCGATTAACTAGCATTTAAATAAGATCACTTAAAAATGAAATTTGAATAGCATATCCCTCCCTGTTCTAAAATCAAGTTTCCTGTGTGCTTGCTTTTTGTTTCCTTTCATGTCTGGCCAAAGAATCCTGTTATCATTATGCCTTGCCCGGAATAAAGCTCTTCACCCAATATATCAAACTTTCAAGCGGAGTGTTTAGCTATTACAGTGTTTTGGGGGAGTTGGTATGGCTTCCTTTGTGAAGTTCTTGAGGTTTTTCTTCTGTAAAAATACTCTTGCTTTTTTATCCTGCAGCTAGTGTTCACATGTGACCAGGTAAACCTGTCATGTTTCTCGGTTTTGCTGCTGTCTGTGGAGTTCTGATGGATAATGAGGTTGCCATGTCCAGGTATCTTGTTGGCTTCCCTCCTTTTTTGGAGGGCAGAGAATGAGGTTGTTGGTAGGCTAACCTGTAGAGAAGACCTCATGAGACAATAGTCTCATGAGATTCCTGTTTTAGAGAATTATCTCTATAGTTTTTAGCTTTGTCAGTTAAGTAGATGAGAATGTGCTCTAAGAAGCTTATAAAAACGTGAGCCTGATAGGCTACTTTTAAGGCTGGTAATTGTTGCTGTATGGTAGAGGATTTAAACTTTTTTAGGAGGAGCCTTGGAACTATATGTTCACATAAACTCTTCTATTAGTAATTAGTTGTTAATGCTTAGTTTGGTAGAACAAGAACATGTCACTCCTACAAGTATACCTGTATATTTTAAGAACTGTCAAGAAACCTTTTGAACCAATTATGGTGATGTAATATACTGAAATACCTTAGACATGTTGAAGTAGATGAAAACCTTACATCTGTGGCTGGAGCAAGTGGGAGGGTTTGGTAGGAGCTTAGATCCTGGACAAAAGAAAGAAGAGTTGATTCAGAGTAGAGGAATTAATGAAGTTGTTCAGTTAATAAGGCCACTCCTTAAGTTAATGAAGGCTGTGTGGTAAATAGATGCAGATTGATTGACAGTTTTTAATTGCATTTGCAGCTGATATATTGCTGCAGTTGCATTTAGCATACTTGCCTCTTAAGGCATCAGGCAATCTGAACTATATTAACATCTTACATAAAATGTATCTCACTTATTGGTTAACTTGCCTTAAAATCATTAACTTCAGGGGAATTTAATGGAAATCCTGTAGTGTGAGTTAAAATAATGAATTACAAGGATCGTTAAATTTTTGAGATAATTTTGGAAAAGATTTTTTTTTTGGTCATGTTAACCACTATGTATTTGTGAAGTAGAGGCAAGCTGACATCTCACCTAGATTGCTTCATAGATTCAGTGTTTTAATTTGTCCAAATACAAAGTGCTCACGTGAGATTGACTTTGCCCTGGGAACATGATGCTGGGAGGGTCTACCACCACCATTGCCTTTATTTAACTGCAGTACTGTTATAGTGTATGTAGAATTGCAGCTGACAGTTTTCAGTTTGCATCTTTGCAGGCATGGTATTACTGCATTTGTGTTTGTTCCGTGGCTTTCATTAGTGCTAAAATACATTTGTCAGGTATCTGAAATCTACACACTATTGTGTCGCATGCCCTCCCCTTCCTCTCTCTCTCTCCAGTCTAAAGATTTCATGTATGCTCAGTAAGATTGACCTTGGGAAGAGACCGTAATTACATAATTATCCTGTCTGGATAACTAACGATCAAACTGGCAGTCATGTAGAGCCTTGGCAGTGTTTCTCTAATCCTATTTTAGGCTATTCAGATTAAAAGTTTAGTGTACTGGGAATGTTCTGCGGAGTTAATGAATGAAATACATAGAAGCTTTGTAAAGTTGGTACCTTGAAAATCTAGTGGGTAGCGTCTGAGGATTTGTACCTATAGAATGAAATCATGAAATGGTACAGAGCTTGGTTTACAAGAGGGCTTGAGCATCTGCTTATATCAGTTCTAAATTAATCTGGTATCTGACTCAAGCATTCAGATTTCTGTGAAAAAGCTACTGTGTTTGGGTAATTTTGTGTGTGTATATATATATATATTTTTTTTTTTTCCCATTTGCTGTGCCAGAGGAAGCTGAAGTGCTTATTGCGGTAGGGTAGGTAGCATGCTTAATTTTCTTTGGAGCTCAGGCATACGGACAAACCATTTTTTGCAGAGTTTGAGTCAAGCTTTCCGCTTCACTTGGAAAGCATTTTCACTGCCCCACTGTTTTATACGTAATTTGTTGGTCGTAATTGTAGAAATGCATTCCTTACCTTTGTTGGTCGTAATTGTAGAAATGCATTCCTTACCATTGCTACGTGTAAGAACAATTGAATAGTAATTGTTTGCAGTTGTCTTTCAAAAATAAAGTGAAATGGGTCAGCATCTGGCTGCTGCCAACAGGTAATAGAAATTTGTAAAACAACGTAATTTTTTTTTTTGTTACGAAATACAGCGGAATTACACTTGGCGAAGTTTAGGGGATCCCTGGTTTATAAGTTAGTCCTTAGTTTCAAGACAAGGTACTGTCAATGAACTGACCCTTGGGGAGGCAACCTATGATGTTTTATGAATATCTTTACATGTGGGAGTGCCTTATAAGCAGTCAAATTGGTTAGTGCTACCAGAGGCTGTTGCTGAGTTGCCTTCAAATGGAAGCAGAAATGCTGTCTAAACAGCTGCATTATGTGGGGTGGGTGGGTATAATTACACCATTTAAATGGAATTACGTATTTTGGACACTAAGACAGTACTTGTCTTTTACTCTGCCTTGGTATAGAAAGTTGAACTGCAAAATTTCAAATGCAAAAATCCTTCCTAGACTGAGATTTCTTCCAGATTCTCTGTGCAAGTGCATCAAACCTAGAAGTAGTGGAAAGTACTCTTTCTTTTGGAAGAACTCTACTTTTTGTGCACTGTATATGGAGCAGTATGCCCCTTCAATGCTACCTGTTCTTCATGTGCTTTCAACATCAATACAATGATGCAACCAAGACTTTCAATTTTGTGTCAGCACTCCTGGGATCCTTCTTTTTTACCTTTTGTTTTTGTGCTTGGTGAACTGTGATCAGTAGAAGCTGCCTTTTCTGTTTGAATAGCACGTAGAATGACTAATTCCTGTGTAAGTTCAAACTGTGGTGAAATGAGTTTGTGGCTTAGAAAGGCAAGACAATATGCTGTAATGGTGATTGCTTCCTCCCTTGGTAACTTTTCAGTTTCTGGCTGGTCGGTTGTAGGTAGAAGCATAGCACAAATTACTTGTCTGATTTAACTTCTCTTCCTTGAGGAATATATTTTTATAGCCAAGAAGAATATAATAGATAAACTTAAGCTTTCAGGAGCTGTGGAAACTTTTTGTTTAGAAAGGAAGGAATGGTCATTTTGTCATAACACACTTTTGACCTGAGCTCTGTGTGTCATCTCTTACTCTTGTACAGCTTTGTGTTGTATGGACTATTGCTTAGTAAACAAGCAGTTTTTTTTAAACTAGATGCTAAAAAATGTAAAACCTTCAAATTATTATTTCAATGCAATTGAGTCATTAAAGCAAGAGCTTTGCAAATGGCAAGCATGGTTTTGTTTGCATGGAAATGCTATGTAATTTTCAGACATACAAGATTCTGGTTTGACCTAAGTGCTAGTAGAGCGCATTAATGAAATGCAGAGTTAAGGCAAAGGTGAATAGCTGTCTAATTGTTGTTTGTTGTATTATGGACTTGTTTTTATCTAAAGAGTGCAGTATTGTTCTAAAGCTACAGTGTTGGTATACCATGTTGGTATTTTTCAGACTTTAGAATGAATTAATTTCTTTATCTTTTTTTGACAGTCAAGAATCCCTTCAGTGAAGAACTAAAAATACAAGTAAGTAAAAACAATATTGAGACTGTAGTCTGTCAAATTATTGTATAAAAACAAAGATCTCTTCAGAAGGATGCAGTTTCAGGATGTTTTGCATGAGATAAATGTGCTTCTGGCAACTCAAATGTTTTAATTTTTTGTTTTTCATCTCGGGCAATATAACTAGGATTACCAGATTTGGCTGTGGGCATGCTGGTTGGTTTATATACTAAGAAAATTACATAAATGGTGCTATAGAGCTATGAGGAAAAATTGTAAGTTTTGGGACTGAATTTATCAGTTTGTCTCTTACTGTTACTATTTGATTTCTCAACCTTGAAAGGACAGCTGGTAAGAGATGATTGACTTGAAACTCCAGGATCTTTAGTGCCATAGAAGGGCAAGGGTTGGCCTTCAGAAAACAGGTTAAAAAGTTTGTCTTTTTCGCTTTGATTGTATTCTTTTACTTGTTTCTATATTCATTCTTTCAACTGGAATATCAGAATAGCCATTTTTGAGATGTCATCATTGAAGGTATCTGTATTATTCTTAGTTCTGCGGCATGTGTTTTGGTGGTTCTCTCTTCTGGCCTTCAGTCTTTCTGCCAAGACTGTAAGCATAGTGATCTGCTTTTCCTAGGCATATATATATAAGCAAGTATTGCAAGATAATTGTGTGTGTGGGAGGGGTTTCGTTGGTTTTTGGCGTGTCTAGGATTGAGCTCTCAAAAAGGGAATAATTCCGTACTTTAAATAGGTGGCCTTGGTTAGGTGGCTAGTTTCTTTGGTAGAAAAATGTTTCTGAATCTTTTGAACAATTTGAATTTTGTGGGATAAATTTTCAAATTTTGAGGTTTCTTTCAGAGTAAGTTTAGTAGCACGAGAGAATGCATCTTGTGCACTGAACTTGACAGCATGAAAACCTGTTATGTATACTACCATGTTCTTGCGTAGTGTTGCATAGGAATCCTACTCCATGCTTAATTGTTCATTAGCTAAGAAGGTTATACCATTCAGTTTCTTCCTATGTGGTCTGACCATTAATTTAGGAAAAAAGAATTTGGTCACAAAAATGTTTTACATGTCTGTCTCAGTGTAGCTATTAGTGGAGTCATGGATGTACCTACTGGCAATCACATGGAACCTGGAGTACTGCTCTTGGTGGGTGTTTGTGGTAGGGGAATGATTTTCCGCTGCTGCCATGCCCAGTATTTTCCAGCCAGGAAGTGAGTTAATAAGGTTGGTTAGTTTTGTGCGGAGTACCAATTGTGTCAATTTAATCTCAGTGATGGTTTTGTAGGACCAGTAAGGAGAGGCGATGCTGGTAATTGTTGATATTGACTATGAGAATTAATTTGTTACATATTTGATCAATGAAAGGAGTATTCTGCTTTTTGGTAGCAATTTTCTTTTGTAAAAAAAATTTTTAAATTAAGCAGTGCTGGTACATCAGGAAATTAAAATATATTTAGTTGTTTTTCACTGGGAGTATAATCAGCAGGTGCACAAACTGGAAAATTACTTTCCTTGCATATTTTCTGAATAAAGGCTCTAGTCTTATCTCAGCCATTGGACTCTGCCCTAGGAGTCAGAACCAACTTCAGAAAAACCCGAATGTTTTAGAATGGCCTTTAGTACCCAATATATGTAGTACTTGCGTGTTCCTCATCTTCATATTTTGAATAATTCCTTCTAATATAAAATGTTTCTGGATATATTTCAATGAAATTGCTCAGTATCTTGGTAAGTTTAACTCCCCTGTAAATAACATGTCACATCTCATTCATGCTTGTTTTTGGGGATGAAGCCTTTTTATACTAGTAGCATACGCAGGAAGTATTGGCAAGATGGTATAGTCCACAGCTTTCTGGTTTTGTGGGGGTTTTTTAATGAAGTTTTGTTTTTTAATTATGTAGTTTGAAGGTGGACAGCAAAAATCTTACTTTACTATGGATTTTACGTGGGAATATGTTCAGATGGTACTTTACTGTGGCTTGTATGATGTGTCACTGCACAATTATTAAGAATAAAACTGTTTTATTTTTACATAATAGCTGTCAACAACCCCCCCTAAAACAAACCACCAAACTTCTTTTGTGTCATTGCACTCTTCTCTCCGTAGTATTAAAATAACCTTTTGAGCTGTCAGTTTTAACTGTCAGATCCATCAAAGTCCAGGCTGCAATCTAGTTAAGTTTCAGTCAAGATCTGAAAAATAAATATTGTGAATACCTTGATTCAAAATCTATTGCTTTCATCTTGACATGTGAAACACTACAGCTTTCCACCTCTACGTGTAAAACCAATTTTTATCTCATGGTATATAAAAGATTTTGGGGTTAAATGGAAAAAAATATAACTCCACTAATGTTTGTTTTAACATGAGTATGTTTTTTCAATTCTAGGAAAACGAAAAAAGTCTAATGATGAACAGCTTATATGCACTTCATGATAAATTGGCACAAGTAGCAGGTAACACTTTAAAAATATTGTGACTAAGCGTGTTACAGCAACAGCTACAAAGACATCTATGCTCAGACAGTGATTTGCAACAGCTGGTATATGCAGGGACCCTGATAGCCATTAGGAGTTCCATTCTGGGGAAATTAGAAATCCCATTTCTAAATCACTTATGCTGCCAGTGTGGCACCTTTTGTTGCAGTGTTTTTTAAATAACAAGATAGAATGTTAGATATTGTGATCTCTGTGTGTTTTGATCTAATGTCTTAATGCATTATTAATCCAATTACATTAAAAAGGTTTAAATATGCTGTATGTGGAGAAGAATATGTATTTCTTCTAGAGGTAGCTATTTCACTATGGTGTAAAAATGTCTGAAAACCAAAATATTTCACAATAATCAGAAAATGTTTACTAATACAATGAACAGTAGTAGTTGAACAAGTTGGCCTTGTCTAACAAAACAGTCCAACTTAACCATACCACTGATATAGTAATGAAAAGTGCTTTATCTAGTAATGTGTCAGAGATGGTGTTAAGGATTAGTATTAATTATTGAACATTCAAAGTAAAAAATACAATGCTTTTGCCTAGGGTCATAATTAACACAGCTTTAAATGGCATAGATATTTGCATATCAGGAAATGGTAAAGACTGTTTATAACTGGCATCTGGTGAATGTGAGTTACAGCAGAATCTATTTTGACTATTAAGCCATTTATTTATCACCTTTGCTTATTTAATCCATATTGTGTTTAGGAGGCAGTGGCTCAGGTTTATTTTGATTTTTTTTTAAGGCTTACTGTTGTTTGTGCCAACTATTTGTTTTGCAACAGCAAGTTTCCCCAAGAAGGCTTTTCTGCTATTATACAGACGTTTCTTGGACGCTAAAAAATGTGGAAACAACTGTGTCAGATGTGAGGCTGACAGTTTAATGTCAAGGCCATGTAGGAAATCTTTGAGGAATTTGAGCAGCTCTGTAATACCTTTAAATTGCAAGAGTAATCTTCCTGCAGAAGCTTTTTGTTTCCATTTATAATACCTGCAGTAAATGAAATAGATGTTTGGACAAACCCCACAGATTTATTCTTGGATACATTATTCTGTAACCCAATATAGTGAAAGAATTATGTTTAACCTGAGTGCATGCAAAATAATAGTTGTTTTAGTCTTCTGTGAATGCTTTGCAGTGTTGATCTTTCACAGGTCGTTTACATCTTGATACATTTTTCTGTTTCAAACTATTTCATGCTTAATAGATGGTGGTAGATACTTCTATACTATAGATCATTGGGGCAAAATTTTTTTTTTCTGTGAGAGGTAGCGAACTGTGGTGTGTGGGGAGTGTCTTGGGAGACCCATGAGCTAGTGTGGAGTAGAGCACTGACTTACGTGTAGTGGAAATAGTGGGTTACACTACTTCTCTCCCATTCTTTAACAGCCTGCTGTTCCCTTAGTGTGTCATCTGGCCTTCCCATGGCCATACAGTAAACAATGTACTTCCCTGGGTAAAAAAGTTTGGCATTTCTACATCCTGTGAAAGAAAGGGAGGGTTTTTTTCATTAGCTAGGGCTTACTTATGTGCATGTACACTTATAAAAATGTTTACCTGTCTGCCTTATAAGAGGAATTTGTATGCTCCAAGATGACTGCTTTTTTCCCCAGGTCTCAAAGACGCATTAATCTCTATTAGTCTATTCCTTGCCAGGAGAAATCTTCAGTACCTTATTTTTAAAAAATATAGCTATACCTTCTGGCTAGATGATCCCCCAAGTTGAAGCTGTATTGTGAGATTACTGGGTTGCTCACCAGCGTAGCTTTCATGCAGTCTGAAGAATGACCTAATTCATCTGTACTTAGAAGTTATCCTCAATGCCAAATTTCTAAAGGTATGAAAGGAAGAAGTCTGCTGTCTGTTTTTCAATACCATATTGATGCAGACCTGGCACAATATTTGGAATCTGTTTAAAAGTCACAGAGCAGAGAAAGCTGCTAGAGAGATGTAGGGTTTAAAAGTGTTGATCTTGTACACAATGCATCACTTCAAAAGAGAGAGAAGTTTTAGTGAAAGTAGTGTTTTTCAGGTCTGTCACATACTTGGAAAAGTTTCTTTCATTTCATACTTGGCTATGAATCATTTGTTCGTGTTATAGCTATTAACATTAAAAAGGCAGACTGGAAACTTGCAGTAGTCTGTTCTGTTACGCTTTATTCAATGTCTTGACTACCATAAAGATGGTCATTTCAGAATTTGGTTTCTAGCCTTCTTTGTTTTATTAGATTTCTTACATTCTTACTGAGATAGTTTCTTGCCTTGTCAGCTTCAACTGGAGAGCAAGTGATGGGACTTTTAGAAAGTAAAACACTGGAAGGTGTTTGAAGGAAGAAAATGGCAGGATAGCAGTTTAACTTTATGTGACTCAGTATACTGTCTGCCAACTGTAGATGCCTATTCTGTACTATGGTGGTCTGATATGATGTAAAATAATTTGATTCTCCTAGGTAAAAATAGATTGCCTCACTGTTCTCAGAATTACTAGTCTGCCCAACCTGTAGTGATGCCTACCTCACAAGAAGCTAGGCGGAGAAGCAGCGTCTACTTACCTGGTTCTGAGTTGAAGTTCGTGTTCATGTGTTCTTGTCTAATGGTTCAGCCTTCAAAGCAGCAACGTTTTCTAGACAGTGTGTAATTCAGTGCTTAACACTCTCCTAAACCAAAATATGTTCTTTATTTAAATAAGACTTCCTTTAGGCATATGTTAATTACTGGATGTCTTGGTCTTTCTTGGAGAGACTTCAGACATAGGTCATATCTATTTTCAGTCAGGATTGCAAAACAAATATACCTAACCGCTATGTCCGCCAGAAGCAGCCAGCTACCCATAGGTGTGACCCTACTTTCTTGTACATAAAAGAATTTTTATTTAGCTAAACATTTCTTCTGCTTGGTATTCTCTACAGACCGATGATTTGTCAGGTTTAGATGGTTTAGTTCTGAGCAGATGGGCAACTCAGGTCCTTGAGATGCAGGGATGAATTAGACTTCCATAAATACTAAGTCTTATTGATAAATCCACGGCTGGAAAAAAATCCATCTGGGATATTACTTAATTTCAAGTGTCAGCTGTTGTATCTGATTGTTGTCACGGGCTCTCTGTTCTGCCACTCTGCTTAATCTTGAGTTTTTCAGGTAATTGTTTCCAACCAGTGCTTTAAAGACTACTTAGCAAGGTCTGGTTTTCCGCAGTGCTGTTAAACTGTGAATTTGCCTTTGGGAGATCAGTCTTTCTTACTTGTCCTGCTCCCCCTTTTCTTCAGCGACCTGCTTTAGTGTCCTGCTACAAGTAACCTGTAAACATGACTCCTGCTAAACAAGTGTTTTATGTACTGTTTGATTTTGTATGGGTTGCCTGTATCACACCAAGCTCTAAGCTAGAGATCTGTGCTAAATCCATGTGTGCTTTAAAGTGTTAGATTTCCACTGGGTTTTGGTTCTGGTACTTTAAGAGAATGATTTACTTAAAGAGAATGATTGTAAGCAAATACTTTAAAATTCTGAATATTTCTGTTAACTGTATGTGCTGCAGGTCATAAATTAAGCTAAGTGCCCAAATCAGAGTCAGTTTCCATTATTCTAGCATTCATGGAAAAGCAGATCTGACTTATTTTCTATATTGAAAGCAATTCAATATAGAGAACAAACATAAACTTTCTTTAGAAGTGAGGCTTTACTTGCTTTTTGTTAGTATTTCTAGGAGAGGAACTCAACTTTTTATGTGACTTGCTCAAGTACACTAACATAAGCTAAAAGTTAATTTTGTGATCCTTGCTGGAATGCGTTACTTCTCGCCTCACGAAGAAGGCAGTATCATGGTTCTCTGATTGCACTTGAAATTGAAGTGATCTGTGCACAAGGAAAGTTTGAGCACAAAGATCCATGCTTTGTATAATCTCACATTAGACATTTTAACAGAGGGGCAGCTTTTACAAAGAGCTCAGATGTATCTTGCAGCAGACCTGTGCAAAGTGTGGGGTGTTTTTTCCCTCTGCTTCAGTTTTATTCCTGGGCATAGGGCCTCAGATGGAACAGTTGGGAAACATTTTTGGCTCAGACCATGGAAAGTGGGTTTCCAAGCCAAGCGGTTAATGATTGCACCAAAGTTATTCAAAGTAAGCCTTCATTTGGAGAACTATTAGCTAAAGTGGTGACTGAAATGGCATATAGGAATATCCTGCTGTTTGCAGTGAAACAGAAGGTTTTCTGACTTGTGAATTGCCTAACTTTCTGCAGGCTTTCAAGTTCATGAAGTTCTCAGAAGAAAACTGTTAAAAGGTTCTCAGCAGTAGATGCTTGGAATGAGAAACTGCATCTCCAACAGCTTTTTGTACAGGACTGAAACTCTGTAACTCTGATTAGCTTACTCATTTCAAGAGTGGGCGGCAAGATGAAAGTGATTATTCCTTCCCCCCCCCCTCCCCCGAGCGTTCCATGAGGGTAATTTCAACTGATGGGCCTTAGACATTGTCAGAGCCTAGGCAACAAAGGCATTTTTAACTGTTAAACTTATTCAGAGGGAATATAGTCTGAAAAAAAAATTGAGAAGCAGGGCTGCAAGGAAGCTGTCTGCTGAGTTTTGAAGATGAGACCAGAAGCTGTGAAGTCAGTGTGTTGGCTGCACACTGTATAAACGTAATTCCTGGAAGAAGGCAAATAAGATTAGAATTTAGAACTACTACAGTGATCTAGTAGTTCTCCATTTAAGGGAGCTTTTGTACTCTTTTTAAGAGGTAGTACTGTGTTCTCGTAAGATTGAAAAGCCAAAATGAATCCTGAAAGTTGTTTTGAAGAATTAATTTTTTACAATCTGGTCTCTTGCTTGTGTGAGTTGATTGCTTTCTGTGTATAAACCTCACTCTTTATTTCATATATGGGCTTTCCTGCTTATCTAGATAATTAAAAATGAACCAAACAAAAACTCTTAAGAAGAAAGATCTCACCCCTCTGCTCCGACAAGCTGTTTTGTTCAGTCAAGTTATGACCAACATGCTTTTTTTTCCATATTAGAAAGATCTCAGGAGTATTTCAGGTCTTACGAAACAACAAAGAAAAATTTAAATGGATCAATACCTATCCACCTCGTTCATGTCACACAACTTTATACCCGATTGAGACTGTACATATGGCTTCTATAGAAACACATTTTGGGTTGGTTGTATGTGTTTCATCAGTAAACAGTAATGTTTCCACCAGAGACTGGATGAGTATGATATACAGTTATCCCAAGGCCACTAATTTTGAAACATGATATCACTGATGACTACACATAAAAACTTGCAGGCTGTAAAGTTTATGCTGCACAAAATGAATGTCTGACAAAATTATGTATAAGAATATCCCACAACTCCAATTCTGGTGCTGACTTGTAGGTTCAGAAATGTTTTTTGGCAAAGGTGGTGTCAATTTTCACCAGCGATCTTTGAAGTTTTGCTGTTACAGTACGCTCAGGCACTTTGAAAGTCTAAGGTGTTGCATGTTAATTACCAAGTGAAGCAACTTTTGAAGTAGTGACTTTTCTGCTCAGTGCCTGACGGAAAAGATGCACATGCACACAGGCATAGTTCCAGCTGCACTTTTAGAGACAGTTATCATATGAGCACTTTGTTAGTATTTCTTTATAACCCAACAGTAAGAGAAGAGCATTCCTGTTACGCTGATGTGCTTGCAAATTCAGTTAACTCTGTATTGAACAAAACTTTGTTTTAGCAGTTTGAGACGGACTTTTGCTTTACAGAAACACTTGGAGCTCTCTGCTGTGAATGAGACATGAAGATGCTTCTCCATAACTTCCTAGTGTTTACTAAATTTTGCTCATGTTGCCTCTGTTCTTTTTTGAGTAGAGAATTAATACTTGACGTTGCTCCATTTAAAGGGTATTTCAGTGTGGAGTAATTCCAACTTAAAGTACTTTGTAAGAGCATAAGCAAAGGTTTATATTTTGGATATGCATGAGTATTTTAAACTTCCCTAGCCTTGCTATGACTTTGGGAATAATCCAGCTTGGCATAGATTCAGGAAGGTAGTGCAGGTGTAGACCTGAGTCAGTGAAAGACTGGATTTTTTGTTTCCTATTTTATTGTTTTGGTGCAGTAAAATTATATTTATAGATTCTAAGATTTAAAAAAAAGGAAAATTATTTGCTACTCTCTGACAGTTCTTTAGAAATGATGGCCTAGTGATAGATAGAACTGGTGTTAGACCTTTTGTATGTGACTTTGTGTTGGTGTGACTGTTGATATGGTTGGGTTTTTTTTTTATGAATCAGGTACCTCTAGTTTAGCAAAGAAATCAGGAAGATGATGGCATGTGGCTGTGAGAACTGACTGTGCATGTAATACCTTATTTCCTCACTACTTCTGCATGCTTTCCAGAAGAATTAGGAGGATGTTAAAACCACTGGTTTCAGACCATATTGAGATTTTGTGCATGTTCAGAAGGTGATGGAATTTTTATGATAACTAGGACC
The DNA here is from genome assembly GCF_000710305.1 of Buceros rhinoceros silvestris. Classification (NCBI taxonomy): domain Eukaryota; kingdom Metazoa; phylum Chordata; class Aves; order Bucerotiformes; family Bucerotidae; genus Buceros; species Buceros rhinoceros. Next base: position 20,899 of record NW_010426442.1, on the reverse strand, counting down.
AACCTAAAATGCAGTAACTTCATAGTGCCTGAAATACTATTATGGATGTGTTGCAGCTGGAACTAACTTCATCCTATATAAAAGATAATACATATTTCAGAGTAAATGTAAGTTATTTGGAAGAAGTTGAGTCAGGGTACAACAACAGTTTTATAGTAACATCTTTTTAATAGTTATTAAAACTACCTTTTGTTCTACTTTCAGTGTAAGTACTGAAATACACTTGCTGAGCCATACCTGGTTGTATTTGATGTGATTTGTACATATTGTTAGCTGTGACAATCTTCAGGTTTAACTTCTTTTTGAAGGAGAAATTTGTCCAGCGATTTTTCCATATTTTCAGTGGAACTTCTGAGAATTATTGAGCTACTGCTACTTGTGTGGATGTGTTAATGGTAAGCTTGTGTTTAGGTGATTGTATTTTATGTAATGCAGTACTAAGTAGATCATAATAAACAAAAGTTTAATTTTACCAGGGGAACATGAATGTGGCAGCTCTATTCAAAGAAATCTTACCATCCAGGAGGCAGCTGCATATTTAAAAGTAAGCAAACGAGGTATTTTTCATTGGTTGTGTATAAGACTTGTAAGGCTGTTTCAAATCTAGTGTATTGACTAAAATTTGATTTGGTATTAAATGTTACTTGGAAATGTTTGAAATTGATGTCTTTAACATATGCTACTTACAATTTTTATTTGGGGATGTAGCAAAGTTTTGGGAGAGAGGGAAAATGAAAGAAACTGGCTTAAGAGCAATGAAAGTGTAAGTAGTAGTGCTTCAATGGCATGCTGTTATTTTGCCTTTTCTTTTAAAAAAAAAAAAACACCAGGATATAATTTGAATTGATGGAGATTAGTTGACCAACATGCAAATCATAAATCTATTAAATTGCAATATCTAGAACCTTATCCAGAAATCAGTATACTATGTTTTAAGATTTAGTAGAAAAGGCTACTGTTTTCCTTTCTTTGGAAGGAGAGGTTGACATGTGGATATGTGTAGTGCTCCTGAGTGTCTGACAGGCAGTAGCTGTATGGAGACACCGTTCATTGATGCTTTAAATAGAAACGGTCAAAAAAGGCCTTTTTGTTAATTTGATAGGTGTGCAGTATTATGAAATCCCACTCTGCTGTTATTCTCTTGCTTCACTCCCCAAATAAAAGATGACTCTTGCCTTGTCTTGACAGCTGTAGGGTTTAATTTAGCCCACATTGGTGTACCCTTCAGTGGAAAACTACTTGAAGCTTTTAAAAGGTTGAGAGTATAAAATTTCTTTGGTCGGATGGCGGGGGTGGTGTGAGTTAACCTGATGGGACTTTTACAAACATAGAAATTTTACATTTTGGCAAACATTTACCTAGTAGACAAAAAGGATCAATGTTAAGAGCATCTTGAAGAAGCTGCTAACACTGGTTTATGGTTTGGCAGTGATATTCTACATCTGTGACAACCGGTGCTTTGTGGGAGTATATTGGAAAAAATGAAGTTGATGCCAGATAACTTATGGTCTTACCTGTCTATTGTGCTGAAAGAATGACAGTTGTTATCATTACAGCTGTTTTAGTTCCAAGCTCAGATTTCATATGAACACTTGTCACTTTGTACAAAGTTTTTTTTTAATCCCTAGAGTTCCTAATTTTGGGAGTATAAGTATAAATCCTTTGCAGAATTTCAGTGTTCCATTGTACAACTTCAATATTTCACTCTCTAAGTGAAAACAGAACAGTTACTGTTTTTTCTTAGGTGCTTATCCTCTAATTCAAGGGCAGTTACATTATGAGAGGTTCAAAGGAAACATGGAGATAAATCTTTTTTGAGAGTATGAATTTCAAATACAGTACTAACTTACATTTTTGTTTTTCTCTTTCTGCAAAAGAACATACAAGGTGAACAAACTACGGAGACAGCCTTAGCTCAGATGGCAGTGAATGTTCTATGATAGTTGATACCAACTAATTTTTTTAAAGTCAATTTCTATATAGTAATATAATTTCTTGAATTACAAACATGGGACGAATTGCAAAATAACAGTTAAAATTTGTTTTACTCAAGCAGCATACAAAAAAAGACCTGAATGACTTTTATAGGACCCATTTTCAGCTGGGTTTTTATTCAGTTTGAGTTTTACTCTAGAAGTAGATTTTCAACGAGCACCACCTAGTGGCTGAAAATTTTTTCTTGCTGTAGATTAGAATCGTTAATAAAATAGTGAATGTGGCTTGACTTTTCAAACAGTCCTCAATTTGATGTATGCTATTAAGTCTGATGGCTGCTCATAGCATGTATAGACTGACTTTATGAACTAAGTGGACACTTAAAAGATGAAGAATCGAACAAAGCAACATAGTTTTGACTACTAATCTGTGCAGTATCTGAATTTTACTGTGGCATGATAACTTTCTGGTTATTTACAAAATTACTCATTTATCTTTGTCTGTTAACAGAATTTAGATCCAGAATACGAAAGTGTACTTAACACGTCATTACAATGGATCTTGAATAGTAGGGAAGACGTTGGTATAAAGTAAGTGATCTTTATTTCTTAACTTAATTTCTTCTAACAGAATTTAGCCTCTTTCGTAAATACTGTATATTTTTTAATAGGTGTCTCAGCAGTGATCCTAATGAGGTGGATGTCACTAATGTGACGGATGTGAAGTATCTGGAATCCACTAGTCCAAAGATGTCTTTCAGGTGTCGTTTTCGCCGTGCATTTGTTAATGTAACTCACAGATTATCAATATTACTTTTGGGTAAGTTAATTAAAAAATCAAACTTTTTGTTATAACTTATATGTAACTATACAGGGAAAAGTAAACAGTGCTTTTAGAGAACATATTTATTCAACGTTAAAACTTGGAGTTCCAACTGCTATCTTGATTACAGTGCAGTTTGTTTTGCAGTTCTATTGCACCACTGTATTTTCACATGGTTACTATCTTCTGCTGCTGTAGACAGCTGAAGAAGCTGAACATACTCATTTCTTTGAGAACTCTGTGGTGGTTGTTTGGTTTCTTTTTTCCTGCCAAAGCAATGCCTTGTGGCTTTCAAAAACTCCAGGTTGAACTGATTTTTAAAAAGCAAAATCCTCAGTAAAAAGACACGATAGCCTTAATTTTGAGGATATTTCACTGCTGTTCTAGGAACTTTGGAAACATAATTACAGAAAAGATGGGTTTTCTAGTTCTAGGAGGAGTCGTATGTCCAACATGGTTGTCACCAATAATTCTTACTTCTAAGACTATGTTGTCAAAATGTATCTAATGCTTTAGTAAGACTAATCCATTTAGTCTTTGATAGTTTCAGATTCTTTAAATTTTGTTTAATTCTGAAATATAATACTGAAAACTGTGGAACGTAAATATACAGCTGAGAGCAGGCACTTCATTCTTTTCCATGTGGCTGGTTAGACACACTGAAGATGCAGAGTTCATCTCTTGCACCTATTGAATATTTAATAAATTGTTTATCCCAGAATCTTTTCTACTCGTAAGTATGAGATTGCTGACTTGAGACCTCCTTCGCTAGCTTTTTGAATTGGATTGTGGAGATGAAGTTCAGAATTCAAGTCAACCACTGGTCTCATCAGTCACTCTGAGCAAATTGCTCTGTGTCTCTACTTTCTCATCTGTAATTAAGATTAATATTAACCACCTTTTCAAAAATAAACCATTGTATAATTATTAGAAGTATTGTCATTAACTAATCCCCATTTTGGCCTGAGGAAGTGTCCCTCAGTCTCTTTGATGTATCAGTTAACATGACCTTGCGATCACTGGTATATGGAATATATATATATATATATGGAACTATAACTGCAATTTGTGTATGTTTTGGTTTGGGTGTTTTATTATTGTGAAGAGATCATGGGTGTAGTGGTGCCCTCAGCCCGAGACAGAAGGAGGAGTAAGATATTTTTGTTTTGCAGCTTGTGCTGCAGGCCTTCCTAACTAGATTGTCCTTGTTGGGAATAATCATTAAAAGTAATGGAAAAAGAGCATGTAGTACTTTGTTGCAAAAAATACAAATCTGTAGCTGAACTAAAGCAGTCCAAGTTAATTAGTTTTGACCTGTACATCTATAGCATGTGACTTGTCTATGAATTAGTGAATATTGGGCATTTTAAAATCTTAGACGTGCTCTGAATTGTCAGTTTATGTGACTTTTGATATGACTTTCAATTTTTCCAATTTAGTTGTTTTACTGTTTTTCTTCACAAGTGGGTAAAATTTTCCATCACAGTAACAATAGTCTGGTATCGTGTAAAAACAATGAAATGTTTTTTTCTAAAGGTAACCTCTCTTCAAAGTTTAAGAGTTCCTGTTCCTGAGTTATTGACAGCAAGTTTATTTCACTAGCTTTGAAATCTAGAGTACTTAATGTTAGCTAGTTCAACCAATTTCTGAAGTATGTGCTGTGAACTTTGTTAAATAACCAATGTTTTAATACTGTTTAAAAGAGTATTAAACATCTTAATGCAGGTATAGCAGTGGTTTGGGGAGTCTTGTACTACATGAAATACCGTTGGGCGAAAGAGGAAGAAGAAACGAGGCAGATGTATGATATGGTGGTAAAAATCATAGGTACGAGTTCTTGAGTCAAATCTGATGTATCTGTATCAGCTCCGTATAAGCTTTCAAAGTACTGTCACTAATTCAGTTACATTTTCTGCTTGTTTAGTTGTCAGTCATCAGGCTGTTAGAGTTCTTGGTCAAATGTGTGGTTTGTGTTTTGTTTCTGTTTTTTAAATCATCCTTTAAACCTGATCAGAGCTTTTGGTATAAAAAATTGTAACTTGTGAATTACATCAGCATGGCTTTAAAAAAAATTCCCATTGACTTGGTGGTATTTTATCTTACTGTTGAAAATTGATGTAAATGCCATATTTGTTGACTTCAGATGCCTTCTGTATCTGTGTTTTCAGCTACCTTTACCTAAAATATCCACTACTAAAATGTGTGTTAGCTCTCAATTCCATCCTTAATAGCTTTTCATAGAAGAAGGAGCTTTTTAATTAGTCACTTTGAGGAGAAATTATGTTACCATTATGTTACTATAATAAAATACATAATTGGATTCTGAAATTCTGCCTTTCTACTTGAAGCCACAATGTTTTCAGTAGTTATTTTTAATCTGTTTTGGGCTGCATTTTACTTAAATTGTCTTATTACTTTCACCTATGGCATTCATTATAAATGTAGAGAAGGTAGTCAAATTGGAGCTGTTTTCCTCTTTTGACCATTTTCTTAGTTTTGTTTGCAAATCAAGTTTTGTTAGGCGGGGAAAAAGCACTTTATTTTCAAAGGTGGCTGTCCTTGCTAACAGCTAAAAGTACTAATCAAGAGTAACTGCAAGAAATCTTTTCCTTTATTCCAAATTATTTGGGGTACTTGGAAGCACTGTGTGTGGTTAGTTTTCTTGGTTTGCCTTCAGCATGGTTAGGAAGATAAATACTTGAAAATGCAGAAAAAATCTTTACTGAAATTGGGAGGGGTCTTCAGAATAGCTGTCCATTGCCAGAATTGATATTTTTCTTAATGTTTCAATGAACTATGTAGTTACCAGTTTTTCTTATGGTGTCCTCAGATGTGCTAAGAAGTCACAGTGAGGCATGTTCTGAAAATAAAGACTTGCAGCCTTACATGCCTATTTTACATGTGCGTGATTCTCTAATACCACCTCAGGACAGGTATGTTTTCACTATAAGTTCTGCATTTCCTTATGGGTAAGTAAGGAAAAAAAGTAAAATTAATTGGTCTGTTATCTAAGTTAATTTCAGTAGGTTGCGCGGTGTAATATTTTGGAGGTTCTTATTGACACAGTTGGGGGGGGATATTGGATTTTTCTTACATGCTGGATGTCAACTGTGCAGGTTGTTACAATGCTAACTTTGTAATTCTTGCTTCAATTTTTAAGGAGGAAAATGAGGAAAGTCTGGAATAGATCAGTTGACTTTCTTGCAGCAAATGAATCTAGAGTTCGCACAGAGACACGAAGAATAGGTGGTGCTGAGTTCCTGGTTTGGAAATGGATGCAACCTTCTGCACCATGTGACAAAATTTTAGTAATACCATCAAAAGTGTGGCAAGGCCAAGGTATTGGAGTTCAGTTATATTTTGCAAATATAATTATTGCCATTTCTGCATCTAAATTCTAAGTGGTATTTTGTTGCTTGAACATGCAAGACTTGTTTGCTTTCACACCTTTTACTGTTACGGACTGTCAGTGCTATTTCTCTGTTACCTTGTGGTTCCGTAGGTTTCTTCCTGTTTATTCAGTGTCTGCCTTGTTTTCGAGCAAAATGAGCTTTTTTGTTACAGCTGCTGCAGAAATACAGCAGAGGGCATGCAGCCAAAATGAGTTGCTTGTTCCTTTTTGTGAATTAACATTAGTCTAGATGGTCAAATTCTGACAGGCCTTATACTTACTGGAAGTAATATATTCAATTATACCTGACAGCAGGTAAATCAGAACTTGTAGACTTGAGATTCCTG
>NW_010426442.1:0-14329 GCF_000710305.1 Buceros rhinoceros silvestris | reverse complement strand
TCCTGCTGCTAAGTTCCATCAGTCAGGTACCTAGAGAAAAAATTTGGAGAGAGATGTTTTTTATTTCAAAAGGGAAACTGCTGAGACAAAGGACTCCTCAGTCAGCAGAACATGGATTTTGAGCATCTCCTAGTAGTGCTTCCCTTCTGTCATAAAATTATTCTACATTGCATTTGCCTTTTAAGATTTATAGTGCAGCAAAGCGTTTGCTTTAATAGAGGAGGCTGTTGTAGTACTTGGATCTTCCAGTGATCTGTCACTTTTCAGCTTTCTCACAAAGCCGAGTATCAAGAATCCAGTGGGTTTGCAGTTGTCTGTCTGCAGTGGTCATCTTTTCCTGAATCCTATTCTTTCTGCCTTTCTTCATGATAAACTTCAGGTTTTGAGGTGTTTTTTTTTTTGTCAATGAAAAGTTGAAGTTCTAAGACTTCAATTCTGGTCTGCAATAAAGAATGATTATATCCATCAATGTCTAAGCATCAAGGTAAATGTTTAAAGTGAAATCTTAATTACCAATCGTTTAAATGTTGTGAATCTTTAAGAGTCTGTCTTGCCTTTTGTTCTTCTATAGTGCTGTATTCTCTCTCCAGTGGAACTGATGTAAATGCTGTGCAGAATCTTAATTTATAAACTCAGCGGCTTATTTTGATAGTGAGGGAGGAGGGAGTGGTTGCTTCTCCAGTTTGTAGTTCAGTTTTTTTAAATTGGATGTTAGCATTACTTTTATGGCATTGAACTAGATGCTGATGAAAGCCTAGTTAAAAAAACAGACTTTCTGCCCTTCCTAGTCCCACTTAAACAAAAATTAAAAATACCCACTGGCAAGCAACTGCACTGTCATCTTTGTTCTTCTGGAGTATGCTAATTTGGACCTTAGTTTAACTAATGCAGGTAGAAATAGGCTTCCTTCTTTTGCTTTGTACTGGTATACATTTTTATTTGTAAGAAACAATGTTTTTATTGTTTCCTATAAAAGGATACAGTTTGAAGTAGCTCCTTCCAATGGGATTATTTCCTTTCCAAAGACAGACAGAAAGATCTTCTTTGTGGCCTGGAACATTTATGCTGTAGCAAGCTTGATTGCCCAAGTAGAAGTACTGCTAACATTCTGGTCTTGTCCCAGGCCACTTGCATGTTTTTCAAGTTTTATGTATGCTTTCAGGCCTTGAGTTTTAAATTTTGCTTTACAGTAAGTTCAAAGCAAAACTGAACAATTCTTTCTGTGAACTTGTAAAGCCAAATATTTTGAGACTTTTGCAGATTCTTGGCCTATTATCTGATGATAGTCTTAGTAGTCTTGGGACCCATTTTTTGCTTGTCATGTTGGGATATCATTATATACTTGTTGCAAATTACACTACTGGTTTTAGCATTACAGTTGTCATTTTAGATCATTCACTGGAAATGAGGGCTTTTTTTTTTTAAATACCTTGTGAATAGTGCTGCAGGCTTGAGGTTCTGCAGTCGTCTTGCAGTAGTAGTAGCGTGGCATTCTGCTGTGACAACTGTGTTACATTATTTCAATGTCTAAAATTTTAGTTAGTAAGATGTGAATAGTAACTTTATGAGAATTAGAGCCTTTTCTTTCTAGGGCATTGTCCATGAGGGATGTGCAAGTGCTTTAGGTGCAGTGTAGAAATAGCAAGTTTTGTCAAAGCTGTCTCTGTTCCGTCTCCATCCTGTCATGATTGATTTTTCAAATGCTTGAATTGAATGTAGCTTCTTCAAGCTATGTGTATTAAAGCTCGATCCTCCACATAGTTTATTGTTCGATACGTGATGTGAAACATGACATTGTAGTTCTGGAATTTCTAATTTACTACTCATTTGCTCTCGATTTTTCTTGTCCTGTTTGATTGCAGTAAATATCACCCCATAACATTCTGTCCTGTATTAAAAATTGGACTGGATTTTCCTTCATATGGAAGACGTCTTTCTCTGTGTGATAGCTCAGGTGCTGCTTTGCTACATGGAATATACATTCAAGACTCTCAACAGAACAGTAGTTTCCAAAACTTCCTATAAAGACTGATACTGTAGTAGCTACCGTTAGCTACCATCTGAATCTGAGCATTTGATATCTGCTTCAGCATATTGTGAATATGGACAGAATAACTTCACCTCTCAGCTGTGGTTCTTAGCTGTATATTGCCTAGAGTACGTACTTAATACAATGCTTTCTGTTGAATAGGAAATATTAAGATCTATTCTGTTCAGTTCTTTGAATAGCAATTTTCCTAGTTTTGGTCTTATATCTGTAGTTCAGCAAACATCTTTAAAGAATTGAAATTGCATACTTTGGCTTGAACAGAAGGACATGGAAATAGGGGTGGCTGAAATGACATAGGTCATTGGGGCTCTTTATAGTTTGTAGTCAGCAGACAAATGCAATTTTTACTTGCAGAGGCATTCCTTGTTTTCATATGACTGTTGGAAATAGTTCCATTGCGTAAGTCTCATACTTTTTGCACAGCTGTTTCTTTCCTGATGTTAGGAATTCTATATCTATGTGTAACTTCATTTTTGGAAGCATAAACCAACTGGAATTAAGTTTGTCCTCCAGTTTTGATATTTGAATATACAAGTTCATAAATGTAAATGCTCTTCAAGACTTCTAGGTACTAACAAAATTAGTACCTATAAAATCAGAATGAATTTGTGGGTTTGAATCTTGTGAATAAATTGCAAGGTCACTGTATTTTTTTAACCTTCTGAGATCTGATAGTGCTCTGTGGCAGAGCATGATACTTAGAGCATGTGCAATTCAAGAAGAAAACCTCTTGATGCATCAGTGTGTACTAGGATGTTGGTAGATGATAGCATCCATTTTAAATATGGGACCTGTAACAAGCATGAAGATCTAGGCTCTTCTTTCTGTTAGCATCTAGAGTTCTAGCATCACTGTGACATTTTGTACAGTCCTCGAGGGTGCAGCCTGTGTTTTGACAAAGTCTGGAATTTTTTTTACTGGATCAGAAGGTGCTTCTTTTGAAATGTTATCTACTGGGTACAGCAGATGTATCTGGGGCGGAGGGGGGGGGTGGGGAGTGGATAGCTAAGCCACAGGATGGTAGACAAGGATGAGTGATGTTTTGAATTCAGTTGACAAAGAGAATTGTCAATTGAAAAATAATCTTGGCCATGCCAAAGTGTGATTTAATTAAATCAATAAGGAGAAAAATACATTTCTAGTGTGTTCAGTTTGTTTGTGAAAGAACAGATTCTATTGTTCTATCACGCCTTGAACTGGAGCTATAAAGAAAAGCAGGTAGGCAGAGCTCCAATGTAGCTAAGCTAATAGCAACAGCTAAAGTTCCTTGACAGCTCTGGAGTTGTGATAAAGAGGTTCTCTGAAGTACCATATCTAGGGTGATATTTCATCCTGCAGCATGGAAGATAGCCTTTACCTGGTGTGAATGACACCCCTCCTCCCCTGGCTTATGAAAATATAATCCTTTCTCCATGTTTAAAAAACAAATAAAAAAACCAACCCACAAACAACCCCCCCCACACCTCTATTCTTAACTATTGCAGGAAAACTCTGGATTTTATGCCTGTTGTGAAATGCTGTATCCATCCCGTGCTGGTCTTCTGTAGGTGAACTTAACTGTATTAGACCCCAAGTCAAGAACCCTCTTCTCAATAACATTTAGTAGTATTTTGATTGCAGTATCTTTCCTGTTTATTGAACAAGCTTGTGTTGTGTGAAAGTGCGTGATGTCAGTATTTTCAACAAAATGTTTTATCTTTTTGTTCTTGCCTTTGATACGAAAGGTTAATTATTACAGTGATCTGTGGCTTAATATGAATAAATCTGTTATTTGGAAACCTGGTTACCTACATTTGATGCGAGTCTTCAATTTTACCAGGTGCATCAAATCCCCATCTAAAGATCTGTTGGGCTGTCTTCTAACTCATGGTGGTGATACTGGGGAATCCCCTTAGCAATAACACAGTAGTAATTCAAGAGGGATAGAAAGCTGTACTGCGATTTCTCAGATGGTTTGGTTTGAAGTCTGTGCAAGACCCACTCCTTCCACCATAGTCATATTCCAATCACAGTGATAAAGGCACACACTTTTAGCTGCTGCTGTTCTTTGAATCTAGAACGATAGTCATATTCCGTTTATGGTAATAAAACGAAGTACATTATGATTGAAATACAAAGGAGCTTCCTTTTCTTGAAGGTGCTTACTAGTCCCCAAGGGGAATTTATGAAAGTCCTAAAAATGTTCTTATCAGCAACTAACTGCACAGAGTTGTGCTTCTGCTTTCTTATTTCATCCTGACCTTTTTACGCTCATCTTGCAAGTCTTACTGTTGAGACTACTTAGGAAAATAAATTATGTGTCAGGTATGTACTTAATTATGGTGTTGCTTAGATCATTGTCCCACAAATGTCTGCTTATGCCTTGATTGTGAGGACGATATTTGATATGCTCCACACCAGTGTAAATTTTCAAATAATACTGAAATCTGAACAGGTATGTCACTATAACATGCTCTTTTGGGGGGAATGGGAGACCTAATTGTTATAGGTGTGTAATGAAGTTCAAGAGACATCTCTTAACTGCACTATTTTGAATTTTGCCCGATAGGTACAGCATTATTTTTAACTTCCCTCCTCTTTTAGTCCTATTTCTGGTATACATTTTAATGCTTATTATTATACTAGCGTTAATTTCTTACCTCACGGATTTCAGTGGCCATTTTTTTCCTTATACTTAAAAAGCTCCATCTAATTTGCAAAACTTTCTTTTAATGTACTATGACTGAAACTTTTTTGAGAAAGAGCAGCATTCTTCTTTATTTTCATATGCTGCGCTGCCCTGGGCACGCTTGCTCTACTAGTATGAGTTCCATTAAGTTGTAGCAGATCATTTTGTGCTAGTAGTGTGCTCTGGCTGGAATCATCTCTGCAAGCACCTGAGATTTTCCAGTCAAAAAGGACATAAAGATTATTACAAATCAGAGCAGACAAAGCTTGCTTTTTGTAGGTATTGATGCTAAATGTGTATTCCCTGTTTAGCTACTTCTGCATAGCTCGGTGTAGCTGCTGCCTTAAACAACAGTATGGCTTTTTGGAGTTCATAAACAGCTTGCAGAAATGTTGATCCGGTGGGCCTAGGGTCTCTGCAAATAACTTCACCATTCTTCATCCTTGGATTAAAACCGTGTGCTGAATAAACCTAGCTATTAACAATCAGCACATAATTTCCTCAACCCCACACCTTTTCAGGTCCAGGTCCATGACTAGGCCACCCCAGATCACCTTCTTCAGTATGGTGTGGTGCCCCAGTGTACAATATGCTGGTGACATTTCACTTCCCCTTGATCTGCTGGAGCCAACCTACATGAGTAAGGTAAGTCCATTTATTTTTCAATGTTGCTTAGTTCTGTAAAGTTTTTATTGTATACCCTACGTATAATTTTTAATCAAGGGCAAAAAACTTTACAAAACCACGTGCTATTGAAAAAGGACTTGTCCTTAAACTATGGGCAGCTCAGAAATAGATGCAGTGTCACCAGCATATTTAGAAATCTGTTCCCTAGAAAAATCAGACAGTTGTTACAGGTGTTGGTGACTTGGATTCTCTGTGTGTTCTGATAAGAACATTTTTAGTGATTTGGAGACCACCTTTTCCAATTTCTAGTTGGTAGTTTTGGTTTTTTGCTTCAGAAATTTACATAACAAGCAAGTTAGTCTATGCTGCCATGTCTGCGGGCATTAAGTTTTCTCTCGGTTAGTCCTTGTCTTTCACATGCAGTGTCTTCCACATGACTGAGTTTCTTTTACGTGACACACAGACATACAGAAGAGCAGCAGTGTTCATGTATTTTGGATATGCTTCCAAGATTTTTTTTTTTTGAAAGGTCAGCAGTAAGAACGACGGACTGGTAGTATAATCTGCCGAGAACTGAGACTTCTAACACATGGAATATAAGATCTTGAATCTCTCAAACTTTTCCAAAGTAGGGATTGCAACAGAGAAGCATTATCATCATTTTGTCTTGTTTAAACTCTTGAATCTACTCATCTCAATTCTTCAAAGTAAAACTTCAAGCCTTGGAAGTTGTTTTACCAGGTTATTCCTTTCTGTTTCTGTTGCTGTGTTGTTGGCCCTTCTTGAGGCATGGAACTACTTTATCTGAATGGCTCCTTTATTCCTTTTCTTAAGGTGTGGTCTTCTGTTGTGACACCCACAAATAGAACTTGTGAACTTTAGAGAAGTTAGTATTTATTTTAGAACTTCACATTGTTCAGCTTTGAGAGAGTTACTCTGTTATTTTTAATTTCCATTTTTCTTCTTACGTCTGTCAGCTGTCTTTTGTTTCAGATTTTTTCTAAGCTTCTGATCATGTGTGTAGAGCATTTAGGGTTACAAAAGCTCCATTCTTGTGGAGTGCTCCTTGACAGTTGTTACTGCAATACAGATGCAAAACAACATCCCTATCTTTCTTAGTCAGATAGGCAGTAAATTGCCCCCAAAGTAGAAGAAATTAAAATTCATCAGGCAGTTGAAACTGAATGGTTAACCTGCAGCCCAAAAATTTGCTCCAGATGTTAAGTGTATCTGTCTTTTCATGGAGATGTAATGCAAATACTTTCTCTTCAGTTATATGGTATTTTTTTAATTATCCTGAATTCCTTCCATGTTCTGTGGCCTAGATATAAGAGAGTGTATTATCTCTTTAAGTACTGAAGTTGTAAATCTAAAAAAAATCAATTAAGTATGTTCAGTTTTCTTTGGTACAGTAGAAGACTGTGAGGAACTTAATTTGTTTGAAGCTTTTTCATATATGAAAGTGTTTTTTAAAGTAAAACCAGAAAAGTATTAATGTATAAGGCTGACACTTGTTAACTAGATGGTATTATGTCTGTCAATAAATACTATTAAATTTATTTTTCTTTGTAGCATTTCATCTAGATAGAAGAAATTCACCACCAAACAGCTTAACACCATGTCTAAAGATTCGCAATATGTTTGATCCAGTTATGTAAGTAAAACCAGTTATCTGTCTGCGTTTCTGTATTCTTTTGAAAAGTTCCGTTTCCTTCCTCAGAGTGGGGTGTGGAAGAAGTGATTTGTTTCTTAAAAGAAACAAATGGATTGTAGAAAAAAGAAATTTTCCTCTTAACATCTATAAGACATAAATAATCTTGCTGTCAGTCTCCTGTCCTTCATCGTCTTGCTTTGTGTCTTTGGGTCACTTCTTTCCGAGTGTGGTATTTAGTCAAACTACCTGGAGCGATGACTGATCTTTCTCCATTAATTAAGTTTTGTGAGTGTTCAATTACATTAGCTGACAGGGTAGGCTTCTGTGGCTTAACAACCAGGCCGAACAACATTTCTGAAGTATTGTTAAGTATTCAGGACTATTTTGAGCTTGCACAGTTTACATTTAAAAGGCAGAATTTAAATAATTTGTTACTTTATGGCAATGTGACTGCCTAGTTTTGAAGCAAATAGATTTTTGTAGTGGGAAGTTTTAAACTAGTGTAGAGTAGTGGCTTCCAGTGCTCAGGTATAATTCTACATATGTACCGTATATGAAAGTAACAAGCCTTGTTTCACGTGCCAAGAGTTAAGGAAGAATAAATTTTTTTTTTTTTAGTCCTTTTAAAGCTTCATCCACTCCACTCTCCTGTTATTCCCATTGGCTGTGGCTGTGGACTAGATAATTTTAGGAGTTGAACAAAAATGAAGATGCTATACTGTCTTACAGAGTAAAAGTGAGATGCTAATTGGGACTGAAGAATATAAGAAGTTGAGGGAAAATAAAAGCTGTTGAATAGAATAGGGAATAACAGGAGTAGGAGAGGACACTGGATTATGGACACAAGTGATTGCAAAGTTTGGATGTATTTTTTCTGCTTTTTCACTTCTGTTTCTAGTCACACTTAATTACTTTAGTTCCTTGCTTTACTAATTGGAAATCTGTTAGCTAATTTATCTGAGGGCAGTGTTCTCCCTAGCATAGAGAAATACTCTAAAAACTTTTCTCAATGGCTTTAAGACTTAATGACTGTCTTGGGCAGAAACCACAACAGTGGCTTCTTTCCTGACTTTCAGGTTGCAGTAGGCCGTGCAAGACTGACATTTTTAAGCATTGTTCTTGAGGTAAATAGATCCTCATGTAGGAGAATGAAATAAAATACAAGATTTGCTGAGAAATTTGGGTAAGATCAATGTTGTCATCGTTCTTGCTATAAAAGAGACTTCATGAGCTACATTGGTTAGTCTGAGTAGTGCTGAAATCCATTCCTGAAACTTCACTGTAATGTTTACTAGTATGCTGTATTGGTTGCTTTATAGTTTCAAAAGGTTATCTGTTCAAAACGTCCACTAGTAACTGAGATGTAAAAAGATTGTTCTGACAAAGATAACAAGGCTTTATGTTTGCTGTGAACTTCAGGGTTTTTCAAGACTGACCCATTTAAGTGCATTAAAAACACCCCACATCTGTAGGCTAGGAGTTATTCTCTTCTGACGCTTCTTTTTAGTCTCTATGTCCAGTCAACTATTTTGAACAGTGCAGCTTCTGATACATTAACTTTTTGTAGACCTTTTCTTCTGGAAGTTGACCAGCTCTGTTATTGGACTGCTGGATTATAGTTGTAGCGGGATACTTCATCCAATTCCTTATTGCACACCCCAGCTCATTCCTTCATGAGCTTTTTATCACACAAACCAAATACTTATCTTGAAACAAACCAAATACAAATCCCCAAAACCACATCACCCAAAACCCTCTGTGCAAGACAAACACTTTCTTCTTCTGGCACAAGCAGTTAAATAAAGTTTATGCCCCTGTCCTACTTCTGAAAGGCATGAATGCCTTCCCTGACCACCTGAAACAGAATGTACCAGTGTATGTGATTAGACTAGCAAATACTGTTTTGGCATTTGCTGCAGGTGCAAGGTATGTTTAACGAAATAAGTTTTTTAGTTGCTCTTTATGTCAAGCTATTATATACTCAGAATAAATTACTAGGTACTTTTCAACAATACGCCAGTTGCTGGTACAAGCGGCCATCTATAATAGAGGTCTTCCCTCTTGACCTGAGGACCATCTGGAGAATATACTAGCTGATTTGTATTTATCAGTGCTAACAGAATAATCATCTTAATTACTGCCAAAAGTCAGAAAACTTACCTCGACACTGAACCCTCAGACCGCAGCGGCAGTCTTAAGCTTGGGTGTATGCTCTAGACATTTACTATGCCAGACACAAACCTATTTTTTTTAAATACCAGTGTAGGCATCATTTGGATAAGCTTGTTCTAGTATTTCTGCATTGACCACTAAAAGGAAAGGTTCATAAAGCAGGGATAGCATTGCTGCAAGATTCAGGTAGACAGCTAGTGGAACATACATGTGCAGCACCAAGGAAGGGAAAGTCGTTTCTGTTGGGAACCTATTTCATTATGGGAAGATCAAGTTAGTTGATAACTCATGATGTTTCATGTCCCAGGTCTGCAATACACAAAAAGCAGACTAGACCAAGAATATGCTTCTGCTTGAGTTTCGAACAGGAAATGAACGCTTGAGAGTAATGCCGTGATGTCAGTATTTGGGAAGGATACACAGCAGAAAAGATGGTTACCTAGTGTTAACAATATGACCTCTTTAAGGTAGCTGGCTTTCTGCTGATGACAGAATGCTTCTCAAGAAGATCTTGAGACACGAGTCCTAGGCTGGGAGGGAATGCACCAAAATCAAGATTTCGTAGAATCATAGACTAGTTTGGGTTGGAGGGGACCTTTAAAGGTGCTGAAGTTTGCAACTTGAAATTAGGTTATGTCCCTAACATCCTGAGCACAGCATGTTGTTTAGAAAACACTGTTGTTTACACAGAGAAGGGGAGGGAGACTTGTATATTCTCTTCATTTTGAGCTATCTAGTAGAAAGAAAACACCTTTTTTCCTTTCAACCAGAGTAGGATGCATCTTCTCTTAACTTTTGCAAGATTTTAAATTGTAGGTGTCTTCCACTGGAAAGTCTCTCTCGCAGCAGGGCCTTCTTTGGTTCTTCTTTACACCTTTGTGCAAATTCCTGTTTGCTTGTTTATATATAATCTGCCTGTGTAAGGGGCATCAGCTGGAAAGTCTCATCCTCTAACCAGTCAAGGTCAAATGACAGAAACAAATCTAACATTCCATGTTAGAGTTGCTCCAGTGTTGCATTAGTGTTGTGCTCAACAGATTTAAATTACATCCCTGTCTAATTAATTTCCCTGTGTACATTCCATCCCTGGCATTTCTTTTCATGAATAAGGAGTGCAGGTTAACTATTTCATGAGTTTTGTCCTTAAGTATAGAAAACTTTAAAACTACCCAAAGCTCTTGATAGTGTTATTGAAAGAGTAAGTTCACTGTTTTTTGTGTAAAGACTATTGAGGCAGGTGTAACAGTGTATTAAGGCTGCTGAAATTGTCTTCTCTCTACTTAGGTTTATTTTATTAGGACCAAATAGTTCCTGCAGTACCTTCACAAAAACATGTAGAATTCTGTCTTCTCTAATGATGTACCTGAAAATTGATTAATCGTGACAGTAGAATATTTATTGCGAAAAGCTCCCCACTTCTGTTTCTGGATCTAGATTGCAATGTTCTATCAGTACCCTATGGGACAGATGCAGTTTGATGCTTTGTTTGGGATCCTGAATAGCTATTTCAGTGATGAACAGTGTCTGAATAGCTAAAAAACTGCTTCAGCCTGCTGAAGCCTGACATGTAACGTTGCTTCTGTGACTGCTGGTAGAGATGATACAGTAAAGGGTCAGAGGCCTTTACCCTGTTCTTTCCCTCCTCTTCTTCCACTGCAGTAAGAACAGCCTAGGAACAAGCCTTGTTCCTTGGAACAGCGGCCAGCTTGTCTGAGCAGGCATGGGAAGAGGAGTTTATGACAGGAGTTTCAGACAGGAAGTTTATGACTTTGCAGGAAGGTGATGGCAGGCTGCTGGGAGGACACACACGCACACCCCCCCCTCTTGAAATAAAAAAATTCAACTCTAAGAATCAAAAGGAATAATTTGTAAGTGGACCGTAGGACCCAATTTACTGAATGTTCAATAGCTAAAATACTAAATCTGTCCCAAAGGCATTTAACAGAAACTGATGTCAATTTACAGAGAAACCAAACTCAGTGGGGAAGGATGAGATTGTTGTGAATGTTTCAAATAAATTGTGTGCTTAATTAAATCTTTAAATGTTTGCATAGGGAAATAGGTGATCACTGGCATCTAGCAATTCAAGAAGCAATCTTGGAGAAATGCAGCGATAATGATGGAATTGTTCACATTGCTGTTGACAAAAATTCACGTGAGGTGAGTGTCTTTCCAGTGATGTTATGCTGTTTATCCTTGTCTGTTGGACTTTAAAAAAAAACCTAAAAACTTCTCTCTATTAATGCAGGGTTGTGTATATGTCAAGTGTCTTTCTCCAGAGTATGCTGGAAAGGCTTTCAAGGCACTACATGGCTCTTGGTTTGATGGTAAGGAATGGGGGTTAGTAAGAAAACATGGGTAGAAATGACTGAAGATGGTGCAGCGGGAGTTCTTTTAAACAGTGAAATGTTTTGTATGTGAAGTACTGAGCTGTAACAAAAGCTGGATATTTTTAGTAGTCATTACCTGGTAAACTAATGTCACTGTAATGACGTTTGTGTGTATTACATCCTGCAGCAAAACATAGTAATGCTGAACTAGAAGGTTTCTCTTTTCCTGTTTCTTTGCCTCCTAGGAAAGCTGGTAACGGTAAAATACCTGCGACTAGATCGGTATCATCATCGTTTTCCCCAGGCTCTTACTTGTAACACTCCACTGAAGCCATCAAACAAACACATGAACTCTATGTCACATCTACGTCTTCGGACAGGCACAACTAATTCTCAGGGAAGTTCCTGAGAAGACTTTCTACAACTGCTAGGACTGTTACTCGCAACAGGAATTTTCCTGTTTGGCCGCTGTCTTCCTTTTTTAGTGCTTTTTGTATGTAATACTTCAATGAATTAAAAGTTTGAACGTTCCAGAAATCTTGTTTCCAAAGGGACTTAGCAATGAGGCAGTAATACTGAGCTGGCAAAAAAAAAAAAAAAAAGGAAATTGCTTCAGGAATTTTTCTGGGGCTATATTAAACCAATGCATTTAAGTTTTGCATGAGGAATACCGAATTCATTATACATTTGCAGATGTGGTGGCTGTATTTTTGCACCAACAAGTGTTTTTGATAATACAAAAGCATGGAGAAAAGAAGACTTCCTGTATTTCCATAGTTTCCTGTGAAATAATCTTGTGGGTATTTTGTAACAACCAACCTACAGTTCCTGATGGTGAATAAGTTAAAAAAATCTTTTTCAGTCAATATTAGTTTTTTGTTGCTGTATAAGAATCTTTTTCTGCAGCTAGGGTATGGGAAAAATTCATTTGGCGTTAGTGGTTACATGTAAGTGTGAGGGAAAACAAACTGATTGCGGATGTACTAGGTTTTGTATATAAATGTAAATGATGGTGGTGGCAAAAATGGTTGTGTTCTGTGAGGGTGTCTGCATTGAAGCAGTGAATAAGCTTCCTATTTTATTCAAAACCTAATGTTTTAAATGGTTTTGGCTGTACCATGACAAGAGGCCAAACACCTTAAAGTGTTAGATACAGGTTAAATATCTTTTATAGGTTTTATATTAAAATAGCTGACTATGATTTTGTGTGAAAGGTCTGATACCATTTGTAATGAATTCAAATTTGTGAGCAATAAAGAAGCAATTGGCAGATACTGGAAAAAATATTTTGTGAAAAGCTGTATTTATTACTACGATTGCCAGGGCTGTGACAAAATACCATTGGGATTAAGTGACTTTCCCAACATGTTACAACTTGCTTTAATGAAGCAGTTACCTGTTAAAATTTTAAAAGGTACATACTTCCTTGCAACAATTTTGGCTGACGCAAACTAGAAGTACAGCTGACAGTAAATCTTGTGATTCCAAGCTTGTATACTTACTAACATTTACCTAGAAGTACAAAATTGTTGCTGAGAAGCTTAGTTGCAAATCTAAGATTATTGGCTTTACTAATTCCCACTCCTAGAACAACTTTATCTAATTATCCAGCTGAATATCCTGTAGGGGGTGAGACTGGAAGCACACCGGTCCCACAAATTTTACTGAAACTCACTTTACTTTGTAGATATGATGGATTTGCAGCATGAACTTGCACAAATAATGCACGTTTTTCTTACGGTTAAGTAAACATGATGCACACTATTCTGCAACAGAAAATCCTATTGTGCCTTACCTTTGTGCTTTTGTGGGCACCATGTTTATTATTGGAGAGTTTGTTAACCGAAAAAATTTTAAATCCTCAGTTTTATGTCTCAGATGCTAATGAATGAGTATATATAATATATAATCAGCCATGCAGAATTCTACTTACCAAGGACAAGTACATATTTTTGATGGGTAGGTAGATTGTGCCAGGTCTGGTAGATTTCGATGAGTTTTACTATATACATATATGTATATGTATAATATACATGTATATGTATTATATATATGTATATAAACTAATTTTGTTGTATTTGATGTGCATCTTAGTGATTTCTTAACCTGACCTTAGTGACCCCATCTTGTGACCTGTTGCAAGAGTGAATGTAAAAATAGTTGTGGCATTTTAAAAGGTCGCCTTGATGCAAATGCATCTATCTTGCTTCTAAAATATATTTCTTGTAAACACTGTACATTTTATTATTGTAATATGTACTATTATGCAGCTTATTTTACCTTAAAACTGTTAAGTTGACCAATATCCCCTCCTGCAAGACAGAGGGGAATGTGTATATTACCTGAACATTTGAGAAAAATCAGATGTTTGTTGTAATTTGTCACCCTGTCCTGTAAAAACAAACAAAAAACCAAAACAAACTCGAATTAAAGGTTTATTAGGGATTTTTATATGCGTCTTACCTTCTAGATATTTGGATGTCTCTCTGACTTAAATACTTTTCACCTGGGGCTGAGGGAGGACTGATCAATCATTTTAAAACTTGCTGTTAGGATTTGAAGCTGAACAGCTGCTACTGTGAGCTCCACCACTCAAGTGAGTTCACTTTTAGCTCTTTCCTGTGGAAGGAGAGGGAGCTGTAATTCTGGTGTTCCCCCCCCCCCCTTTAAAAAAAAAAAAAAATACATGCACGGCGGGCGCTAAGAGCTGTCTTCGATGTCGCTGCCTGTGATAAAAGTTAGATCAGGCATGCGGCTTCTGGCCGCCAGTGGGAGTCGTGGGCCGGAGTCATCGCGCCCCGCAGCGTCGCGGCTCCTGCCGCCAGGCC
>NW_010426441.1:24293-40717 GCF_000710305.1 Buceros rhinoceros silvestris | reverse complement strand
GAGCGCCGCTCCCCGTGGAAAGGGCCACCGAGCACCAGCAGGTGGTTTGGCACCGCTGGTCCTGTCTCGTTCCTTCCCCTTCCCATTTTTTTCCCCCCGCATCTCCGCGTCACCGGCTCCTGTCAGATAATGTTCATCCTCTGGACTCTAGGAAGCGAAAGCGGGGGTTTGGCTTCGCACCAACCTGCGCACGGCAGGGTGTAACGTGCCATCTCCTCCAACGCGACCTGTCCCTCGTGTGGTGCCACTCCGAGCTGCTCCTCCACAAAGAGGTGGCTGGGGCCACCTCAAAGGCCAGGCAGCTGGAGCTCCTCACGGGCTCACACGGTGTTACCTTTTCCGTGACCCAGCCTGTAAATGCAGCAACTCAAAGAGCTGGTGGGTGATTTGGGCAGGCACAGCGATGGTGCCTTGTAAAGATCCGCAAAAAGTAAACAGGAAAGAATAACTCATAAAATGTTGCCAGGGCTGGGCGCTGTAAAAGGGGAACTGTTGTGTCTAACCTGTGTTCGTCTGCAGTTTTGAGGAACTGTTGTGAAACTCGGTTACCTTACAGGGAGTTACGTTGTGACCAGCAGAACTGGACTAAGAGGTGGTTTTACACTGGAAATCTTTGGATTTTAATGTTTTAGAAGGTAGAGCCAGGCTGTCAAATCTGTGCTACCAGCTGGAAGTGGCAACTCCGATATATTTATTTCTTCAGAGAATTTCTAAGTGTGGGATACTGACACTAGGGTTGGTTTTTATAAACGGTTTGTTCCAATCCTCTGGATTTTGCCAGGTTTCTGTGTGAAAGCCTCTAGTAAAAGCCCGAGTGCTTAAGAGCTGCAAAACGCCTTTTTTCTCTTCCCTCAGATGCTCAGTTACGGGATGGCTTTCAGGACTGTGACAAAATCCACAGCAGAGGAGACAACAGGCAGCTGATGGAGTTATTTCCATGAGGGCTGTAGGAAGAAGTTCTGGATTTGATGTTTCAGTGTGATATTTCCGATTCTTGCCCATTTATTTAAGCTAGAATGTATCGGGAGCAATAAACACTCGCAGCACTGCCCGAGACTGTGGTTTTTGAGCCATCACATTTCTTAAGTTTCCTTCCCTCTTATTTTCAGATCAGAAATGTTCAAAACAGGAAGTTTGACTTGTACCTTTTATGTTGTAAGATTTTCCCTCCTTACCCTTCGTTTAGACAGCTGGGCTGTTTGCACTGTTAAAATCCGAGCTCCGCCATTCAGCATCACTTCATTCGTTTCAGCTCCTGTTTGAAGGTTACTTGTCATTTAGGATGTTAAACGTTTCCTCCCCCTCTCTGTCTGCGCAGCCATGGCGATGACAGGCCCGACGCCCTGCTCGTCCATGAGTAATCACACCAAGGAGCGAGTGACGATGACAAAGGTGACCTTAGAGAACTTCTACAGCAACCTTATCGCGCAGCACGAAGAGCGAGAGATGAGGTACAGATCTTTCTTGCTTCTGTTCCAAAGGGGGTAAGAGCCAAATATCGATCATTCGCAGCTGGCTTTGTGGAGCCAAAGCTACCACGGGGCGGTTTGCTGAGCTCCGGAACTGGGCACCTGGATGGGGCTTGGCATGGGGGGCCGGAGGCAGCTGCTGGGTTTGTGGATCCTGCAGCAGTTTATGCTGGAGCTTTTTGAGTTCCTTCTGCAACCGACTGAAATGGGCTTGGAAATGCAAGAGAGAGAGAACTGCTACCAAATTTTTTCAAAAAACCTCTGTATTTGATTTTGTGACTTTGGGATGTGCCCGGGATGATTCAAAGACAGTTCTGAAGTGAACGTTAACAAATGTTTATCCTGCCTGTGTCTGTTCTGTTGCCTCTCCCAGTTTTATGTCCCTGGGTATAACATTTAAACTCATTCTAGAGCATCAGTTTTGGTTTGGATTATAATGTGTGCTCGGGTCGGCTGATGAAGAAAGAGAATCTTTCTAATGACCGTAAGGACCATCGCTTAGTGCTAACGTCTCCTCCGAGTTAGCTGAGCCTGTGGCATCTCTTTAAATACACTGGTTAAAGTATAACAAGCGATTTAAGTGAGAAGTATTACTTTTATTTTCCTTTGGCTGGAACCTTCTAATTTGCTGCATATCCCCAAGCTGTAGCACTGGGACTTTGGATGCTCCCCCTGCAGCCTCTGCTCAACGTTTCGGAAAAGGTTCAATGTTGGTTCGCTTGCAGACTTGCTGCCAAGCCCCCAGCAGATCCCGGAGGAGCACTGGCCAACTGCACAAACTGCAGGAAGGGGGAAGTAATTTAGAAATAAACTCCAACTTGGACAGTTGTTTTCTTCAAAGCTTCAAATTAGTAAGGAGAGATTGAGGTCTAATCCAAACAGAAAACACCACTGATTTAATTCCTGTCTTTCTTTGTATTACGAGCTGTTGGCTGCTCCCAAAACCTCAGTGACAGGGTTTGTGCTGTTGAGCATCAGAACAATCATACTGGGCTTCTCAAGGACGTGGTTTTTTAACCACGGGTGTGTCTGTGGGTGGGCAGCGGGGTGGTTCAGCGGGGCTCTCAGCAGGCACTGCAGAGCAGACAGGACCTCTTAGGGCTGTGTGGGGAATTTCAGCAGCCCTCGGTCGTGCTGAGCTGTTTAGTTCTGCGTACTGCAGCGGTCGTTTGCTCCTGGAGTCACTGCTTTGCCTGTGAAATGAGATGCCGGGACAGGGCTTAAATAGGCAAAGCTATTTGAATGTGCCTGATGGTGGAAGCGATAACCCAAAATATTATCACGGCGCAGCAGCTGCGGAGCGGCACAAGAGACTGGAAGAGGATCTTGTGAGGAGTGACTTGCATAAAGAGAAGGAATTTTTTAGGATGTGTGTAAAGTTACATCAATAACACCGTGCATGGAGATTAAAACCCCAAGAACGCCCATCCCAGTTCAGCCAGCTGTTAGCGTGAGCAGTGGTGGGAAGAAGCTCCTGGCGGGGATGGTTACAAATGTCCCCCAAAGCCATTCCCCCCTCTGAAATCTTGTGTTTTTTATTTTTGTTTGTCCCCAGTAATGATTTTTTTACTAAGGCTGCAAATATTTCTGAATCTTTAACGGGGAGAATGTCTCCTCTTCCCAGGTATTTTGAGTATCTCAGGTATTAGGAAACAGAAAGAACCTTTCCTCGTTTTGCATATGATGAGTTGGAGATGCAGAGAAGTTCAGTGCAGATCCACGGACGTGTTGAAATAGCCAGTTCGCTCTGGAATAAGTGAGACTTGGGTGTTGAAATATTTATTATGGCTCAGGCCTTAAGTGACTGGCCCAGCTGTCAAAGAGAGACAAGAATGTGATTAAGAAACAGCGTTAATGATTCAACCTTTATTTTTCCAATTTGTCTCTGCTATAGACAAAAGAAGCTGGAACAAATGATGGAAGAAGAAGGCTTAAAAGATGAAGAGGTAATGAATATGGGAAAATAACCTCATTGGTTAAAAACAAGTGTATTTCTTCTCTAAACGGAGATGTGGGGTCTTTACTGGGGAGTGCTGTGGTCTCCCACCTGCAGAATTCTCACTGTGGGTTGGTTTTTTTTTTATTATTCCCGAACTCTAGAAGAGAATCAGGAGGTCAGCCCATGCACAAAAGGAGACGGAGTTTCTTCGCCTCAAGAGAACAAGGCTTGGCTTGGAAGACTTTGAGTCTTTAAAAGTCATAGGCAGAGGAGCCTTTGGAGAGGTGAGCCCAGCAGATGCGTTCGACGTGGCACCAGGGCTGGCTGGAGACTTGCACAGCTCGCACCAGCGAAGGATGAGTGTTGTAACAACCGCAGATCAATTTTTTTTTTTTTTTTTTAGCTGATGGTCACGTGCCTTTACACCTAATAAATGTGGATTAAAACCACAGTGTGCTTTAAAGGATGTGAATGCTGTGGAAAAGGACTTGTTTGGCACGTGAAAGACAAGTTTGGGAGTGTACTCGAGCTGCGACCTCCCCGGACCGGCCCTATGGAGCTGGAGGGCCGCTCGCAGTGGTCTCTTCTTCAGAGAAAGTGGCTTTGGGCTCACCTGCTTAGGTGTATGTTTACTCGACATGTCAACTCTGATAAAATGATTTAATCTCTTAGAGTTAGCAGAACGCGTTTCCTATTAGCGCTATGTCCTGCTTCTGGTCATCCTAACCTGCTCTGATTTCATTAAACAGAAGCCAAGGGCCTGACGCCCCGGTTTATTGAGAGCTGTGGTGCTGATGATGGATTTGACCCCCATTTTTTCATCCTTCTAGGTGCGCCTTGTCCAGAAGAAAGACACGGGGCACGTTTACGCGATGAAAATACTACGGAAAGCCGATATGCTTGAAAAAGAGCAGGTAAATACCCCTTGAGCACAGGCTTGGCCCATGGTTTAGAGCCTTTGGGAGGTCACTGGGACGTGCAGAGAGGAGTAATGTGCGTCTGCGGAGAAGGTCTAGTAGCTAAAGAATTATGTGGGGGTTTTTCTCCCCATTTTTATGGAGGAAATAGGTCAGAAAAATCTCATGAGATTTCCTAAGAACCCATCTTCTCCTGGGGTCTTTTGAGTCTTTTTTTGTTGTTGTTGTTGTGAATTTAATTAAAACATACCTTGTCACAGAGCAAAAGTTGGAGAAATGTCTAATTTTCAGCTGAACAGGGTTGCACCGGCTATTGTCACACACACATTTATATACATATCTATGTATGTCACACATATATGTATAAACACAGCATAGCTGCAGGCTATTGTCTGTCACCGAGTGCTCAGAACAGGGCTCTGAAGGACCGCTAATGCCTGGCTCAGTCTTAGTGACAATTGTGAGACCTTTCGGAAGAGGCTCTTCAGTCTGCAGCAAGGCAGGAGTGAACTCTGCGTGCTGGGAACACGAGCAGCAGGGCGTTCTCGAAGGACTTTCTCTGGTGAAAGAGGAGGGCGGTTCCCCGTGTCTGATTTATGTTCCTCCTCCTTGTTTTGTGCAGATGGGTGTCACACGTGTGCAAGTGATTCACAGGTGATGTCAGGATCGGTGTTTTACTGCCTTTTTGACTGATGGAATCAATCTAGATCTCAAAGTGACGCGACTGCTGCAGTTCTGACTCACAAAGCGGCGGCGTTTAACACTTTGGAGGCTTTTCAGTGGAAGAGGGTATTCCAGATCTTTGTGCTGAGGAGTAAAGTGGAGTTGGTGTTCAGTGGGATTTATCAGATAGGGGAGAAAAAAACGTCATTCTGTAAAAATAGAGCAGTTTAATGAAAACTTCTCCCCTTTCTGCTGTCAGAAACATGACTTTTAGATTTGGATTTGAACATATTATGCTCTGTTATTACCTGAAGGGTGTGACTGTTGAAGTTTTGCTGGTGTTTCTGCCCTTGTGCAGAAGCTTGACTGCTGTCTTCTCCCTGTTTGATGCTCTTCAATATTTCACTTGTCTGTGAAATAAATGCATGTAGTAAAACATAGACTTGTGATTAATCCCATGCACATGTGTATCTATCTCCAGGTTGGCCACATTCGAGCAGAGCGAGACATTCTCGTGGAGGCGGACAGCTTGTGGGTTGTGAAAATGTTCTACAGTTTTCAGGACAAGCTAAACCTCTACCTTATCATGGAGTTCCTGCCTGGAGGTAACTGCCTGAGCTCACGAAGCTGCTTTCCTTTTGGCTGGGGATGTCTAGCGCTGAATTAGGAGTGTAGTCTGGGACCAAGCACATGTGTTTCCACACGGTGCTGCTTGAGGAAACAAGGTGCAGTGAAGCGTCCTGCTGTCAGGAGTCGGAGTGCTGAGGTCTTTGGGTCAGGCCCGAGGTTATCTGCTGGGGTCTTCTAGCTGCAGATGTTTGAAACTTGGCCTTAATATTCTGCTGGTTGTCAGCCCTGCTGTGCACTGGCTGTCTACAGACCGTAACCGGCTCTTGATTGGGGATGTCTAGCGCTTAATTAGGAGTGTAGTCTGGGACCAAGCACATGTGTTTCCACACGGTGCTGCTTGAGGAAACAAGGTGCAGTGAAGCGTCCTGCTGTCAGGAGTCGGAGTGCTGAGGTCTTTGGGTCAGGCCCGAGGTTATCTGCTGGGGTCTTCTAGCTGCAGATGTTTGAAACTTGGCCTTAATATTCTGCTGGTTGTCAGCCCTGCTGTGCACTGGCTGTCTACAGACCGTAACCGGCTCTTGATTTTCTAACCTTTGGCTTTTAGCTGGCTTGCAGCCAGAATACTTTTTAAGGTCCTTTTTTCAGAAGATGATATTTGTCCTTGAACGATAACGCTACTGTGATACTTGAGAGGAAAGTGATTCTGAAAGCCTGTAATCTGTGTGACTAACGACACCCCGGGAGTGCTCTCCGAGATGATGCTGCACCAGCGCAATCCATGTTTTGTAACAGCTCTGTGGCTGTTGTAAGCTGTGGTCCAGAGGTGGAGTGTCCATCCACCGCTGACTCTTGTCTAAGGGATGCTTCTAGGCTGCTAGTCTGTCTGGATGCTATTGAGTTGTTTCAGGAACTTTAATGCAATTATGGTACCGTGATACAAGAGAAAAACAGAAGTTTGTCCCAGAGGGGCTGGGGAACTGTGTTACTGTATATGAAATCAGTTCAGGTGTCCAGAGGTTTTTGTAGCTTAGTTCTTTCCTTGGTGAATGTTTTCAAAATCAGCGAGAGCGGAGTCTGTGTGTTCACCTGTTCTGACCGTTGCTGTTTGTGGGGGCTTGTAGGTGACATGATGACCCTGTTGATGAAGAAAGACACTCTAACAGAAGAGGAGACGCAATTCTACATAGCTGAGACCGTGCTGGCCATTGACTCCATTCACCAGCTGGGTTTTATCCATCGCGACATAAAGCCAGACAACCTTCTTCTGGATAGCAAGGTATGGCCTAACGACTGGCCCGGGGCTGGGCAGGGGTGAACAGGGCTTGTCACTGTTAATATTGACCTGACCTAGTGGTGACAGTCGCGAAAGAGGATGGTGCTTCTTTCTTAGCCCTGTTCCTTCCAGCTTTGAGAGCACATCTGCCATAGTGCTGAGAAAAAGACCAAGCCCAGGCAGAGCTCTCCTGCACCTCCTGCTCTGTCCAGACCTCCTGACGAGCTCTGTTCTGACAGTTGTTTAAGCTCGTTTCGGTTATTTCAGCTGCAGTTTAAAACACGGTTTCGCTTCTCCTCTTTTGGTCCAAGATGTTTCCTTTTGGTCTCGTGTCTGTTGTGCTCACGTGTGCGAAGCGTTGGGCAGATGATCGTATCAAATGCAAAGGGTGTAGCTGTTCCATCAGCAAGACTGGAAATGGAGACCTCATCTCCCTCTGAATCAGGAGGGATTTCGGGAGGCTGGCCAGGCTACCTGATCGCCTCCAGTCAGCTAGCACAGGCAGTTTGCAGAAAGCTGGACTGTTTTACCATCCTCCTATTGCTCAGTACAAGTTTGCTTAAAATTCAGCTTGACTGGGAAAAGTTTGCCACCAGTAAATAATTATAGGTCATCACTAGCCAGGTAATAATGCACTGTTGGAATTACTGATGTAATTACGTGTAACTACTACACGTAGAAAAATTCAGAACATTTTAAGTGTACACCTGAAAACGGCACTGAGTCAGTGTGGTCGCACGTTATACACTAGGACAGACTAATTGCTGAGTTTAAGGTGTTTCTTCTCATCTGCTGGAGTCAACACTCAATCCAGGGCCTACAGCTCCCTCTGGAGACGTTTGCTTCCCCTCTGAAGCAGTCAGGAGCTTGCAGGTGCAGAGAGTTCCTGAAGTGAAGAGCTACTGGGCTTCCTGTGCAGAGGCACGATGGAAGTATGAATAGCTTAAGAAGTATTAATAGCTTGATCCTATGGGCACGTCCAGCCGTAGGCTAGAACAAGGAATGCAAAACATCGATTTATTCTCCAAAAGTTTTCTTTTGGAGGGGAAGAAGGAGCAGAGTTTATTTGCTATAAGGTCTCACGCTGGTTTTGTATTTGTGGGTTTTTTTGTTTGTTTCTAGGGCCATGTGAAACTCTCAGACTTTGGTCTATGTACTGGACTGAAGAAAGCCCACAGGACTGAATTTTATAGAAACTTGAACCACAGTCTTCCTAGCGACTTCAGTAAGTTGTTTGGCTTTGGAAGGGTGGCTGGTACTTGCTCTGGGGGCCTGGCATAACTCATTTCAACGTGAAGTTTGAAGGCCATAGTGGGGGTATCTAATAATCAACGCTGCAATAAATGTGACTGAATCCTGCTCACTTCATGATCAAAGTTACTCCCCTTAAGAAAAGAGACCCTGTGCTCACAATTCCTCACTATCTCCTTTAGCTTTCCAGAACATGAATTCCAAAAGGAAAGCAGAGACTTGGAAGAGAAACAGGCGGCAGTTGGTAAGTGGCAGTGCTGAGTGGCTGCAGTCCGAGGGCACACGTACTCACCGGGAAGCAGTGATCCGTCTCAGGGCTCTGAACAACGCTGAAATAAGACTCATGCTGTTTCTTTTAAAAAGAGGAATAACTCCAGTTTGTCCTTTGTCCATCTGCTGAACACCGGGGACGTACGTGCCTGGGGTCGCACTGCCGGAATGATTTACACTGATACCTGGTGTCTCCCAACTACGACTAACAGCTCTTGCCCCTTCCAGTATAACAAAGGGGACTGACCCGCTCCAGGGCTGTACTGGCAGTGCTGCCTTGCCCCATTTCCCTGACGATCCTGTATAAACTCCTTCACGTGAACATGTTGATTTTGTCTCTACTTGCCTCAAAATAAAGACTTTAAACAACTTCGCCGAAGGATCTTAGAGACAGTCTGGTGCCTTCCTCAAAACAGCCCTTGTTGTCTAAGTCCCCACTCCCCTCCCGGGCAGTTTTCTCTGAAGATACGTCACTGGTGGTGTTTGTTCCAGGCTTTTTCGACCGTGGGTACCCCGGATTACATCGCCCCCGAGGTTTTCATGCAGACCGGATACAACAAGCTCTGTGACTGGTGGTCCCTTGGGGTCATCATGTACGAGATGCTGATTGGTAAGGAACGGGCAGTGCCCATGTTTTAAAAGGAATTGTGGTGTGGGATCTGGGCTGTATTTATGTGCTTGGGGTCAGGTTCTCAGAGCATTTGCTTCTTGCGTGGTTTGAGGTGTGTTCTGGTGCGTTGTAGACTTCAGTAACTGTTCTTGCTTTATGCAAGATTATGTTTTCCTTTCTTTCCAGGTTATCCACCGTTCTGTTCTGAGACTCCTCAAGAAACATATAAGAAAGTGATGAATTGGAAAGAGACCCTGACATTTCCTCCCGAAGTCCCAATATCTGATAGAGCAAAGGATCTTATTTTAAGGTGCCAACCATACGGTTTGCCAGTTAACCCAGCACTGCTTTTCTTGTCTTGCAAACTGCACTGTTTATCTCTCACAACTTGCTTCACACGGAGAACCTGATGCTTGTGGCAGCTACACAGTCTGTTCTGCACACGCATCACACGCTGAGCCCCCGTGTCAAATCCATCTGTCTCTGAGGTCCGTGAGGTCGTGTAGCGGAGCCCTGGCTGAAGGAGCTCCCATGGAAGTGCTGCTGTCTGGCAAAATAAGAACATTTCTGCTCTTTCTTTGGTCTGCCACCTTCTTGTGGAAGCAACTGAAATCTTTTTGCCAGAGCCAGCTTCTTACAACGGCAGCGGTGGTGACGTTGCACGTGCTGGAGCGTACACACGTACCCAAGGCTGTGCTGCCTCCTGCCCTGTCGGTTGTATTTTCAATCTCTTACCTATTCTCAGGACAGAAATACAAAGGTCTGGCTTTTCAGGCTTTGTACGTTCCACTCCTGAAATAGAAAGGGCACGTTATCCTGTTGTGGAAGAACACCAGCATTTGCCATGACATTCCTAAACATAACTTTGTGTGTCAGTTTTGCAGTGGGAGTTCTTAACCTTCTCCATTTATATGTCAAGAAACCGTAGCAGTGTCGGTTCAGAAAGCCGTTTCATTTCTGGATGGAACGCTTTCGTTTTCATTTTTCCTTCATTTTCATTCTTCCTTCCATCCCAGATTTTGCTGTGAATGGGAGCACAGAATTGGTGCATCTGGTGTGGAGGAAATAAAGAGTAACCCATTCTTTGAAGGGGTTGATTGGGAGCATATCAGGTAAGATGCTTTGCAGAAAAACAAGCGGCTCTTTGTGGGCCTCTTTGACAGAAGGGAGCAGCTTGACTGGCTTTTACGAGATCTAGGTGTGGGTGAGAGGATTTTGTTTCTGATCTGAAGCTTGATAAGGTTTAGGTAGCTTCAGTCTTTGATTCTCTTAAGAAATGGAAAGGGGCTGAATCCTGCTTTTTTCTGCCTTGGAAATGTTAATGCTGAAACTGCTCTTCTTGGCAGAGAGAGACCTGCTGCAATTTCAATAGAAATTAAAAGCATCGATGATACCTCAAACTTTGATGAATTTCCAGAGTCTGATATCCTTAAACCAACAGGTAAATGCTTTGGTTCTGCATGTAGACAGTCCTTCCTCTTCTCCAGCAGAGTGTCCTAATTTCCCAGTGAACCAGAGAAAGGATCTTTCTAGATGCCAGGGGTTTATCCCGATCCAACTGGTGGCTGGTGGTCTTGTGGGGAAGCGGTAGTGTGGGTGTCGGATGGGATGCGGGCTGGGGAATGATGCAGGAGCTGCCTGAGAAAGGGCGTCTGCAAGGCAGGATTGCTCGCAGCCGGTTCCGATCTCAGCAGGACCTGTGAGCCCAGCGCTGCACGCAGCCCTTGGCACTGGCTCGGCTAACGCTTGGTATTAGGGGTAGGGAGAGGGTGGGACAGAAGGGGATGGTGTTTTGGTGTAGATCTCTAAAGGATCCTTGTTTCTATGTGCCAAAGCAGAGTCACACATTTGCTCCATGTGTTCAAAAACCCATGTTACAGCAGTTCTTGACTGGGGTGGAAGAATGAAACGAAATGCCCAGATTTATGACATCAGAGCATTCTCCCCTGCTCCACATCCAGTGTTTAGTATGAAAATAAACTCGGTGGTCTTCAAGGGATAACTTCAATTATTTCTCTGTCTTCTCAGTGGCAACCAGCAACCACCCAGAGACCGACTACAAGAACAAGGACTGGGTTTTTATCAACTACACCTACAAGCGTTTTGAGGGGCTGACGGCCCGAGGAGCAATACCATCCTATATGAAAGCAGGAAAGTAACGCACCTTTACCTGGGACTTCTGAGCTGTGGAGTTCTGCTCCTGTAGTTCAGGTTTATGAACATAAAAGAACTTTTTCTTTTTTTTTTTTTTTTTTCAAAGAAAACTTGAGGGCTATCAACTCTTGGAGAAGACTCCAGGACCCTGTTTTGTTACACGCCCTGGTTGTTACTAACGATTTTTTCTTTCTGCACCATTGAAAAATTCCACGAAATGTTTGCATTGTCTCTGCCGCAAGCACATTTTGCTGCTTTGGGAGCAAGAGTTTGGGTTGTTTTTAAATCCTTTGCCAGCTCATGCAGCCCGTTGGGAGGTGAGTGCAAGCCTTCCACTCTGACACTGCAAAGCACATCGTCCTTATAGGGACTGTGCTGCTGGTGCTGCGTTGTGACAAACTCAGCCTGCCAATTCTGCCAGCCATGCGTGCCCAGCGCCTGCGGGCTCCAGCACGGAGGAAACAAAGCAATAATTAACGCCTGAGACAGACAACTCTGCTGGAAACTCCAGTGAAGGACACAGCTTGTGTTGCCTTAACCGTTGTTTGTAGTGCTGAGTTCTGTGATGCTACTTGGGAGCCTCTTTAACAGCGTTTCTCACCTCTGTCGCAGTGGCCTCCGGTTACGGTGCACTTTACTTCTGGTACTAAGACAGTGACCCTCAAGCCATTTAATATATTTTTCTAAATTAAGAAATTGTGCAACACCTTTTCTTTTCCAGACAGCGATAGGAGAAACGGGGCCACCTCCTCCACCAAGCACCCACCGTTTTCAGTTGCGGTGTGGAAGGGTGGATCTATAACCAATGCACAGAATAAAAACTCCAGCTGGTGACACCAGTGGGTCTGGAATTAGAGCAGAGGGAGGGGAATTGGTGCAACCTGGTCTTGGTGGGTCCTGCTGCTTGCTGCCATCTTTTGGCCACTTCTAAGATCTGCTGCGCCTTCATGGGTTTAAAGACACAACCACCTTCTGTGGCCTTTTTGCTCTCTGCTTTGAGCAGAACAGGGTCAGAGTCTTCCGAGAGCTGCGCTGATGGAGGCGTCCCTGGCTCCTCCCGACAGAGCTGCTGGTGCTGGCCCTGTAGTCTTCCAAAGAGATGGTGCCTCCCAGGGTCACTCCTGGGGCAGCAGAACCCACCCTGTCCTCCCTTTGATTGTTGCCGAGTGGAATTTATGGAAGTACATCCTGTTCCCGTCAGGCTGCTCTCCTCTGGGAGAGCCCCGAAGTGCTTTTCCTTGCCGAGGTATCTCTCAGAACACGGCTGCGCTTCGGGAAGGATTCTGCCTCCGTCGAGCTTTTTGCAAATGCCTTTTATAATCGCGAGCTCCACTTTGCCTGATTGATGGGTAACTGCGCTTCCGGGGGCAGGTGCCATTGACCTGTGGGCCTGCCTTGGGTCCAGTCTTTAATTTACAATTAGATTGTTTTTTTTTTTTTTTTAAGCTATAAAGGTAATGAGGCTTCTAAAAGTGTGTATCAATTTGAGCTGTCTTGGCTTCCTGCAAACTTCTATTGGTGCTGAACACTAACTTTTGCAGACAAAACCCTGGCTGCTTAGAGCCCAAGCGAGCGCAGGGTTTCCAAGTCAAAGGAAGGCGTTGAGGTACATTTAGTCCAAATTTTCTAGGTTAGGAAATGAAAGAAAATGTAGTGAAACTTTTTTTTTTAATAGGTGCTTTTAGGGATTTTTTTACTGAGGTGTCTTTTGGATTGAGTGCCATCGTGGACTGACTGGGGGATTGGAAGTACCGTAAACAGCCACAGCTGGGTGGTAGCTCATTGGCATCCTCTTGGCATCCTGTGCCTAACCGCCCCTTGTGCTTTTTGTGGGGGTCCCAGGAGTTTAATTGCCGTGAGCAGTTCAGATACCAGTGGGATCCTCCGAAGCTGAAATACATAACTAGCCTTAAGGAGAAGTTCAGGATCCCCGCGGCCACTAGGGCTTAGATGAATAAGGGCTAACTCAAGGAATGACTTCTAGGATCTGGCTTTTTACCAACCGGCCAGGAATAATCACCTTCTGCTCCCGTTTTACTTTCTATAAGGGACCGATACCAGCTTCTCAGATTGCTCCATCTCCTTATCCTGCAGTTTCTTGTAGTCATTTGAAACTGTTGCCTTAGAAACCATTGGAGAAGTAAGAGGTATTGATAGCAAAACTTTTTAAAAAAATTCCTAACAGCTTAGTTCCTGCCTTAAAATAAAATAAATCAAAACCCTTTAAAACTGCTGTGGATTAGGAATAAATGATTTTGAGCTGGTAGCTGCATTATTAGCCCTTTACTGAAAGGGACTGGCATTTTTATTTATAAATACCAAAGATGAAGCTAAACAATTGTAAGCTGTGATAACCTGCTGTGAAAAAACCCTGTACAGTGCTATGACCTGTGCATTTTTACTGCATGTGTTTTTTAAAGCCTTCTGAACCCTTGGCCAGGTCCCTTTCTGAGCTAAGGGTGCAGTGTTTTCGAGGCACAAGGAGCAGCTGGGTACCTCACTCCTGTTGGGTGTCTGAATCCGGACCTCTTGGACACGGCTTCCCAGCCGCAGGCTGCGTATCCCGGTGTCCTCTCCCCGGGACTGGTACGTCACTGGTCACTGGTTCAGGTTTGTCTATGCCTGGTCCATCTCCCACATCAGCCAAACGTTTCCCTTAGCTGCTGGATGGTGTATTGAGGTTGGATGTGTCTTTTTTAGCCTTTTGTAAAGCTCCAAGCAGTTGCTGGACTTCTAGGAGTGTTTCCAGTGGGTCTGAACCGGAGTTCCGCTGCCAGTTCACCTGTCTCATGCCTCACACAAAACTGCACTAAGTGTTTCTTATCACTGTGCCCTGACTCTGCCTTAACCTGGCAGTTGAAAAAGTGTTCTGTAAATATTTAAAAGCTGTTACGAGATTGCACTGTAAAATTCGGCAGTTGTGTGTTGCTGAGGGAGCAAACTTTTTATGGAAGGATCTTTGCATTGTGTTGTGTAAATAAAATCCTCTTAGTAAACACCATTTTGCTGGCAAGTTATTTTTACACACTGGAATCTCTCAGGTTTGGTTTCTGCAGACTGGAACCCGATTTTAGCACCAACTGCCTGGGCATGAGAACACACCAGTAACGTCAGGGCTGGAGACCGCAGCTCCAGAGGATGCACAGCACCCTGTTAACGGTGCTGGTCTCCTGAAGAATTAAACCCTTTGGGTAGAACATGCCCAGCCTCACTCAGGCCTGGGTGGCTTTGGTTTAACAGCTTCAGGGCGAGCTGGTTTTCATTCTTTCCTCTTTTTAAAAGGGGCAGGAGGCCAGAACCAGCACTAGGGCTGTTCCAGACGCTGCAGTTTGGTATTAAAAGTTGTGTCATACCTGTGCAGCTGCTGCACAAGATCCCTCCCCAACCAACCAGACTCCGGCTGCTGCAAATCTAGGACTAAGACTTTGGGGTCACAAGCCATGCTTACTTCACAAAGCAAGGAAACAAAACCTTCTAGCACTCCATCCCCCATCCTTAAAACAATTTTAAAGAGAGCCAAACAAGCCACTTATAATTTGTACTTTAATACAGAAACCATACAGCTGTAGTTCATACACACCATGGGTAACACTTCAGTATGTCCAGTATAAGACAAAACTTCATGTTGTAGGTGACCACAAGAGAAGGAGAAAAAGCAAATACATATTTTTTCAATTTGATTTAGTGTTCCAATGAAACTGACCGTACTAAAATAAAATCCAAAATTCACCTTTAATTACCTGGGAAGGCCAATAAACCCCAGTGGGCTTTTGGAGTGGCAAGAACTGCGTGGAGCTCATGGAAGCTGGGTACCCCCGTCCCCTGCTGAAGGTCCAACATTAACAGAGCTCCTCCAGATTACACCAACAAGCTGCCCCAAGGCACTGACCGCCAGGAATGGCCGGCTGCAGCAGAGTGCCTGCTGTCGCTATGTCTAACAAACTGGCCGAATCTTTCCCCAGCTGCCACTGGGCTCAGGGACAGACACTGGTGGGGTTTGTTTTGGCTGAATATGGTGGTCTCGGACCCCACAAGGTGCTGGTGCGTGGACACAGTCCTGCAGGGTAGTGCTCAACCCATCCATGTCTCAGGTCCTTAGAGCAGAACCTTTCAACTCCCCTTGCAAGTCAGCTGGTCAAAACCGATACGCATTTACTCACAACTTACAGTGCAGAAAAATATACACAGACATACACACACAAATCCATAGGGCCTAGGGACAGGCTCCATCACCACCGGGCAGGCAGTCTCACCAGTGCCTTTGCCTGATTTGCGGGAACGGCTCCTTACGGAGGTAGGGAATGGGTTTAGTCCGGCCCTGAGCTGGAAGGTCAATGACCCATATGTCCTCCTGTCCAGAAACCCATCTGGAGCGGTCATGGGGAGCGACTGTGCACAGCTCTGTGCAGATGCTGAAGGACACTTCTCAACAGATCCAAGGACACGCAGGGAGGATTTTCCCAAAGGAGTCAGACGGACCTGGGCAAATGAAGCCCTGAGGCTCTCAGGAGCTCCTGAAGCACTTTGGGCAATCTCCCCCCAGGCACTTACAAAAGGAACAAAATCTAGCTGCCCCACTTCGGAACGAAGGTGAGTGTCGCAGGTTAAAACTATGTGGCTGTTAAAACCAAAAGG
Organism: Buceros rhinoceros silvestris; assembly: GCF_000710305.1. NCBI lineage: Eukaryota > Metazoa > Chordata > Aves > Bucerotiformes > Bucerotidae > Buceros > Buceros rhinoceros. The sequence continues at coordinate 24,966 of NW_010426441.1, read as the reverse complement.
GTTTTGCAACGACAGGGTTTTGGATGGAATGTAAACCCACCAAAACCCAAGGCAAAGGAAAATCACAGGTTTAACATAAAGGGGGTGAAAACAGAAGAGTTTTAATAGTGAAAACCCATAAATCAATCATTTAAAGTCAAACAGGATGGGAAAAGAGAGAGAGATAGAGGGAGGGATTGATAAATACAGAAATAGGAATGTACAGGTATCACGCAGTCTCCCCTTTCGACCCGCATCTCCTGCGTACAAAGAACCCGCCATGCAGTCACACTGCTGGGGAGGGAGGAAAGGAGTCTTTGTCCATCACCTCACAGAGACTTCAGTCCGAGAAATCTTCTGGAGCAAACCTCCATGCAGTAACTTCTTCTTCCTCCAAGGTAGCTGGGAGGAGATTTGAGTCCACCAGGGGGAAAGCCCTGAGGCTCCTGGCTCTCCCCATCTGCAGAGCGGGGTACGGACCAGACTTTCAGGGGATGCTTGTGGTTTCCCCGCGAACGCGGAGGCTCCGTGCTGAGCACCTGGAAACAGTTTGTGTTCCCCCTCGGCATCGGTCTCTGTCCCCTCCGTGCACGACCGGGGGCTCGCAGCCGGTTTTACCCCTTATCGGGTTGAACTCGGGCCGCAGCCACCCCCGCCGGTGACCGGCCTTGCAGACAGGTCTACCTGCTTCGCA
>NW_010426441.1:16863-24247 GCF_000710305.1 Buceros rhinoceros silvestris | reverse complement strand
CCCAGCCCCGCCCCCCCCCCCGCCGGTGACCGGCATTGCAGAAAGGTCTACCTGCTTCGCAGACGGAATCTTTTCACTGCTCCAGGGGCACGGAGGTCACTGCGGCTGTTCCTGCTCTCTCGGTCGCCGCAGCCCGCCCGGGGCAGTGTTCCCAACTGCCCTTTGGGTGCGCTGCTCGCGGGGGTGGGTCTGACCATCGCCCCCGCCAATCAGGGAGCGGAGAGGGCTGGCGCTTCTCTGCCAAACCGCGGGAGAACTCCTTCCCGTCTTCTGGGGAGAAGGAGAAGGAGGAACAAATGCTCACCCCCGGCCGGCGCCATTTTAACCCGTCCCAGTGAGACCAGAAACACTGCAAAGAATGGAACCTGCATCCATACAAATGGGAACTACACATACCGGCGAGTATCTGCCAGGGCAGAGATCGAGTTACTCTTCAGCTGCAACACTCATGAGCCTCCATGAAAATTTGTGCTTGATACTCCTGTGTCACACCGAGAAAACCCAAACATCCCACGCAGCAAACAGTAACGGCAATCTCCAGGGCTGAGCCTACCTTGCACTTTGCAGAGAGCAACAAAACTTTGCTTGATGACGCAACCTTGACACCAAAGGATGGACCTTCTCGGGGCAGGGTGTTACATCCACCTCTGTTGTGCCACTGTGACCAGGTAACTTGACGTGTAACCGGGACCGGTTTCAACAGCAGTTGACTGCGAAGGCAGAGCTGAGCTGACCTGACCACCCTAGCAAGGGCGCGCTCTCTCTCTCTTTCCTGTTGAAGCTTTTCATCGCACCAGCTCCTCGTTTAAGTAAGTTTAAGTACTCCACTCCTAGAACCTCTGGCAGCCATCGGAGACCATGGCTTTGTGATGAGCAGCTTGGCTAGAGCAGCACTGAGCTCGCTGTGTGCTCCCCGGGGAGGTTAAGCAGCCCTACAGGGAACCGCAGGACCAGGACCAGCCTGGCTCCAGTATAACCACCTGGGCTGAACCAGCCTGGAGCGTGTCTGTACCGAACAGTCACGGCTCCGCTGGCCCTCAACAGCCTCCACCACAGACTAGGATAACACAGAGCAGCAAAGGAGAGCAGTGCCCAGGTACATGTATTTTCCTCTACCAAAGGCTGGTTCACTGCTGGTATTTCTTAACTGCCTGACAGCAAACTGGTCCAGTCAGCTCCAAACTGGAGAGAAAGTAGCTGGCCTTTTAAAGCTGCAACAGTAGAGAGCTCCTTGGAGAGTCTACAGACACCCTGACTGACTGAGGTTGATGAGACTGAGGATTTTACTCAGGTAGTAAAACTGTCTGTACTGGGAGCTCCTCCACTGGCATTTATGTTCTTAGCAGGGGGCTGGAGGAGACAGGTGAAAGTCTTTAGCATGCACAGTCACCTCTAGGAAGCTACTTACATCTATTAGGCTACTGAACAGAGTTACTTTGTTGGTAAAATATCAACTACAGTCTTCTTTCTGGCTTGTTCCTTCAGCGCGATCTACTTGTTTTACTGAACTTAACAGACAACATCCCTAAAACGAGTGACCTATCCTCTGGAGAAGTACAGAGGGGAAATTCCAGTGAACAGGCAAATGCTTCCTGTCAAACTGGGTCATCCTTCCTAGAACAGCAGCACAACATGCTGGGTGCAAAGCCAGGCGGCAGCGTCACCACATTCCTCCACACTCAGGATTCTGCTGCCACAACTGTGCTACATTTCTGCTGGCTGATGAAAGAGTATTGTCTGCCCTTGATCATTGGTTCTTTATCGCAAAAGCAAAGCTAAGTGCCTAATGGTAAAGGAAAGCTTTGTCTTGACAGGCCCAGAATTTCCTCTCTCATGTCACACAAGACGTTTCTAAACACTTCTGCTCCTCTTTTAGAAGTTCAGGTAAAATATTCAGCACCCACCAATGTGGAAGCCTTTGCAGTAGAAACAAACAGCACAATTTCTTTTTGTTTGAGGAGATGTAGCTTTTGATCGCACAATTAGACTATGAAGTGTTGCTCTTTATTAACATGCTTGAAATACGACAACGTAGTGAGAGCATGAACGAGGATAAAGCACCTTGCAGGAGTCTGTGTTCCATTGCCTGGGATGAAACTCTGCCGAGATGTCCCCACTCCAAGCAGGACTATCCACCCTGAGCCACTAATCTGGTAGATCGCTAACGGCCATTTGGGAGAACGGTGCGTTTAGCCTGTCGAGTTCATCTACTTGCGGGGGGTGATGCATTATAACCTCATGGTCCTCCGAGACGTCATCACCCACAGTGACAAGGTTTGTCAGGGATTTGCTCCGAACACACTGGAAATCAACGTGACGGCTTTTGCCCTCTTCCTTTTCCCAGGACATCTGGATGAAGGGCCGTTGAACGTAGTTGTATATCACTTCGGAGCGGCCACCAGGCCTCCTCTTCACCTTCTCTTTGCAGGTGGGATATCCTGAAAACACAGGCAGACAGTCAGTTGCAGGGCACATCTCTGACTTGCACAACAACAGAGCACAACCAGCTCCCTACAGGAATGCTGGGATCAGCAGGCAGGAGCTTTTGATCCTATTTCCTGCTCACTCCGTCCCTAAGAGACAAGACCTGCTGCTACACATCTTTAATTTTGCTCTAACTTTTAAGCCTCTGGCCAATATCAGTGTGGTGTGATAGAGGTGAAGAAAAACACCCAGCTTCTACTGGTTTCAGGAAATTAAATGCCCCACAAAACACAGAGCACACCAGGAAATGCCTGGAGTCCAGAGGAAACCCAGCTTTGCTGACTATGGAGTCACTGGCTTTAGAATTGCCTTTGCTGAAGATCCACTCTACCTTCGATGCCGATGCGAATATTTTTCAGGCCCCGTTCCTTTAACACAGCTTTTGCAACATCGCGGTTCTCGATGTACTTGAAGAATCTGTACAGCTTGGAACTGTAAAGGACTTGAGAAATAAAAACAGTGATTAGAATCTACAAGGAGGCACCTCCTCCCCGTTTCTGACATGCTCAGCTGTGAGGGTGCCAAAAACCAGGTCTGGTTTCCAGGAACTATTTCAGGAGCCTGTTCTCATCACCGGGATTGGCTGTACTTCCTTGGTGGGAGGGTAGTGATGTACATGACAGTGGGGATAGAATGGGTAGTGATGGGTGTGTAGGGCAGAATATCCTCTCACCAGGGAGCCAGGAAAAGGCAGCAAACAAAAGGACCCTGAACACAGAGCTGGAGCCCCAGTGTAACTCTTACTTTGTGAGTACTCCTCTCCCATCGGAGGTGGATGATCTTCATCCCAGTCCACGGTGTCCTCATCTGTCAGCACGACGATATGGCATTCACGTTCCCCTTTCCTCGCGCTGTCCACCATTATGGGCAGAATCAGCTCCTCCAGGTAGCTGTCGAACTGCTTGTGAGCGCCGTCATTGGAGAGCTCGTGTAACAGCGCACCTGCCGGGGCAGAAATCACAAGCTTTTCCACACAGTCAGAAAACCTGTCTGCCTTTTCCAGACACTGAAGAGCACAGCCCACGTTCTTCTGTAGACAAACTCCGTAACAGATGTTCAGCTGCACCAACGGTCTCTGGCTCCAGAATTGGCAAAATCAGATGCATGAGACCGCATTTCGAATGGGATGCAAATCACACTAGCCATTAGATTACCATCCCAAACACAGCAAGGTCTGATCACCACAGTGAAACAGCAATAGGCTGAATAATTAATTGATTATGACACTTAACTTGATTTGCCAGCAACAACCTCTGACCCTGAAAGCATGTTTTCTGCCTTCTCTGCGATCACTCAGAGGGCAGGGGAGGAAATTCCACCCACAGGCTGTGCTATGACACCACACCCCTCGTTTCAGTACAGTTCCTTTCACAGATCTGCCTGTGCTAGAAGTACATTTTTGTGCCAGCACCCACCAAAAATCTGCTTCCAGGCAGATCTCGTCATGGCTGGGAACTCTCTCCTACTTCCCAGCTTTGGTAGCTTTGTCCTGCTCTGCCCATCAACCGTCAGCTTAAATTATTCATGATTCTCTGGTACGTTTTAGATGGGAGCTATAACCCTGCTTTCAGCCTTCATTTGGTTTGGCTGGAACAAGCGGCTCTTCTTGGCCTCTGTTACAAAAAGAGGCTGGGAATTTTTTGGTTTCTATTTTTTTTTTTTGGCAGCTTTCAGCCTTCATTTGGTTTGGCTGGAACAAGCGGCTCTTCTTGGCCTCTGTTACAAAAAGAGGCTGGAATTTTTATGATTCCTATTTGTTTTTCTGAGCACAGTGTCTGTGTTCTGCAGGAGTCAATCGCTTCACTTTGGAGTGATGCAGCAGAAAAGGAAGCAGTTTAAATGCAACACACATGCGAGTCCTGGAGGAGGCCACTCCTTCACCCTTAAAGCACGAGATTAAGAGCTGCGCTGAGTCAGGACCAGAGCGCTCCACGCCATGCAGATCATCTAAAAGCCGCTTTCTCTCCATACTTACTTAAATCCTGACATTTAATTGTGTTGAAATCAAAGTTTATGCAGAGGTAATCACACGTGTCTCGAAGGTCTGGGATGGAAATCCCATCAGGGCAGTTAATGATTCCAGTTTTGTAATAATCCTGCAAATAAAAGGACAGATTTTGGGAGAGAACAATTAAGAATAGCTTGGATTCCGGTCATTTTAATTAGTGCTTTGCTTTTTTAGCCAACATTTGAGACTTCCAGAGGCTATATATAGCTCTGTGAATCGGAAAACCAGCTCTGCTCGTCCGAGAATCTGTCTCTGTGCAGATCCTCTTGGGTCTGATAAACGATGAGCTCCAGTTAAAATACCTTTCCCATGGCACAGGGTTTCTTAACATCTCATGTGCAATACGCATTTACACGCAACCGCGAGGTCAGCACATGGCGCAGGAACTACCATGGCACGACACAGGAAAGCTAAAAGGCAACATGAGAAAATGGCTGAAACTCACTCCAAAGTATCTTTTTTTTTAACTCAAATGCAAAGCAGTAACAAAAGAACACAGCCTGGGGGTGGCTCCGTGCTGCACCTGACACAGGGATCAGTGTTTTCTCAGCCTGCAAACAGCTCCTTACCAGCACGGTGTGGAACACAGCCGAGCTGATTCCTTCGGCGATTTCGTATTCCCCCTTTTCATTTGGCCTGGTGAAGTTGTATTCTCTTCCCGGTCCAAACATTCTGAACAGAGAAAAATCTACGTAAGTGCAGAATTCTAGAGACCTTCATTCTACAGACCAATAGGTGCATCCAGTCAAACCCAGTAGTGGCATGTAGATACAGTGACCTGAAACCTATACTCCGACCTCTGCCACAGTAAATAAGCCCAAAGCTGTCTCAGCTAAGTCCTCCTTTAGCTGCACTCTGTCACTGTAGCTACTGTATTGTATGGAACAAACCACAGCTCGGCAGAACAGCTCACTCACCCCTGGGTCAGGAAATATTGGGGAATAAAGCCCTTTCTCTGAGGGTCTGCGAGATAACCGAACCACCGCGTGCCTTCTGACCCCTTGTTTTACACAACGAGCTGTGCTTGGGTCAGTAACCCAGCAGAGCCCACCTCCTTTCAGTCAGAGAGGGATGAAAGCGCTGGCAAGACAGAAAACAGGCGCTCCAATAGGTGCCAGCCTTCAAGCTGTGTTAGAGGGAGCTGAGGAACTTCTCTTGTGTCATAAGGTAACAGCAGGAGGGTATGGAACGGTATCATGTCACCCATTCTGGAAGGGAGTTTATCAGCTGTGAACAGATGCATGAAGGCAAAAGCAGACAGCGTCTTGCTAAAAGCGCACACTGTGAGAAGGAAGTGGACTGAAGGGAGAACGTTTGAGAGAATGACCTATTCTCTCTGCATCTGGGCTTGTCTTCAAGGCCTCCCTCAGCCAAGTTCAAAGCAAGGGTGACCTCATTCAGCTGGTGCATACAGACCAGATCACAAAACAACCATCGGGGTTTGTTCCATTTTAGCAAATGTTTGGGCCCCTTGAGGTACCTTGAAAACAGTGGAAATCACCCACCTTCCCAACATAGTGTCAGGGTGAGCAGTGAAAATCTGGGGATTCACTGTGAAGCGAGTGCCATCTACCACGAGCGTCACTTTCTCTGGAGCCACTGTTTGTGAACTGCTGCTTGAAGACACAGCGCAGCACCCGTGGCGCTCCTGGGTGTTAAAATATTCTGACTGTCTCTTATTGCCATCTTGGAAATGACAGTTGTGCGTGTCTTCAGGAGCAGACAACATGCTGCTCATCTGGGGACTTACTGGGCAAGCGTGTCGGCATTCAGAGTCCAAACCTGAGAGAGACCAAGGAACATTGCAAGGGTAAGATGGATTTACTGAAAACCGTCACGTCACAGTAACGCCTCCTACTGTCCTGAGAACTCCGAGTCATAGGAACCAAAGGCTGTCAATACACACAGCTGCCAGTGTGATGTTATGTGACATAAATCTTGACTGCAGTTTCAAAGCAAGCCAGGAGTTTGGATAAAAAACGTTGGGATGAACCATGATGCCATGATACTCCTTGCTAAAGCAAGATGGATCCAGCGTGTAACAGGCAGGAGCACAGGAACTAAACAAGGCCAGGAATACACACACGGACACCCAGTACTGACACCTACTCTCCCAGGGAAGCTGGAGCAGGTGCCCACACCACACTGGAGGTGGTTTAAGCCAGCCACTCTTGATGCCCGGCCCATGGTGGGCACGCAGCTCGTCAGCACTGCCCGGCTATTTTTGGTTTATCTGTTCAGGGACGGCCTCGGGAGGAGCTGCATGTTGGCCAGTCAGGGCATTCCCATGGGATGATCTTGCCAAGACAGCAAGACGCAAAACTCTGCTGTGGACGTTTGTCCTTTAGCCCAGCCTGGCAAAGGCAGGGTACATACAGTCTGCACTCCCCAGCACAAGCTGCCTTGGTATACTGAAGCTTTTCAAAACATAAACACCCCTCAGAAAAAATAATCCCTCTTAAAGCTTACTACAAGGTAAAGACACTAGCCTCACCCTCAGTCCTGGGACCTCCTAGCACCACGTTACTGTCTTCTGCCTCATGGACTGCCACTGTTAGGTTTTCCACAGAGCAATTGGACTCCTGATTTCTTGACCAGTCTGTCCCACCAGCACAGTTAACATTCATGCTGGGCCTCCGTGATGTGAGGAGTTGGTTGCGTTTCCTAAGAGAAGAGCTAGGAGAGAAAATACCAGGTTGTTGGTTTTTGAACAAACTCCCGAACAATGAAGCTTTTCAAATCTAAAATGTCCTTCCAGCCACGCACAGAGACATCTCCCGGTTTTGCTGTTCAGCCTCTTTCCTCTTAAGTGAAATTCTTCTTCTCTGTTCCTGTGTTTAAGACCCACCTCACTCCTTTGTGTCTCCTAACAGATCTCTTTTGCTGTCTCTT
>NW_010426441.1:10035-16777 GCF_000710305.1 Buceros rhinoceros silvestris | reverse complement strand
CTTTCCCTCATTCTCTCTCTGGCATGTATTTTCTCCTGCCATTGTCTCGGACAAGACACAGCTCTCCTTTCTCGTCTTCAAGTGGTTTCCTTTCACTCTCTCAAACATAAAACACCAATTTCCTCATTAATGAATGTTCCCCCTGCAGAACAACTGTCCTGTGTCTTTTTCTTGTCTGCGTCAAGACTCCAGTGCCCACGGATGCCACGTCTAAAGCATGGCAGGACACTGCCATGGCTAGATACATGCCTGATAAAATACAGCACTAATAAACCCACAAAATGCCCACTAAGAGCTGGCGAGTTTTCGGGTCAGGACCTGCTGAGGATGAAGGCCTTAATGAGCAGTTCAGTGGTGGGTTTCAAGCCCATTGTTACTGGCAGGCACTGTAGGCATTTCATTCTTAATTAGAAATGTTAAAAAGGAGGAACAGTTCCTTCCTCTTGCTCCATAAAACCAATACGAAGTTGCCAGCATTATTATAGCCGTATATTTTTAGAAAATCTCTTGTTTACACATCATGTGATATTCATCAGAAGGACAACTTCTGGCAACAGCAAAGCCATGTGAGAACTACTGTATTCTCTCTTTTTTTCAAGGCTGGGGCTGGCCGGTAGGAACAGCAACATGAGGAGCCTATGAGGGTCAGCTTAGTTCCTGCGAACTCAACAGCATGCAGAGCATCGTGATCCACCTCTTCCCTTGCCAAATACCAACGCTTGCTCAGGAAACTCCCCCTCAAACACTTTCCAGGCTGTTTCACTTGGACCCATTGAGTTGGTTGCCTGGACCCTGGAGAGACCCCCCCTCACCAGTCCCACCAGCAACTCAGCAGGCCCTGTGGATGGTGCCTTGTGTTTGGTCACACATGAACAAATCCATCCTCTTCTGCCTGAGCAAAGGGCACCACAGACTCCCCGTGGATAAACCCATGCAAATTCTGCCCTCTTTTCTCATGTGTCAGACAGCAAACAGGCAGTATGAAAGTGCCTCAAGCTGCTCTTGGGCCATGGGCAGTGGGATGTGGGCATGTGGAGTCCCCAGTATCCAAGCAGAACACTCTAACATAGCATCACAGAGTGGTTTGGGCTGGAAAGGACTTTAAATGTCATCCAGTCCAACCTCCCTGCCATGGGCAGGGACACCTTCCACTAGACCAGGTCGCTCAGAGCCCTGTCCAACCTTGAACTTCCAGGGATTGGGCATCCACAACTTCTCTGGGCAAATCCACTAACTGCACGTGTGCTGCACAAACCACCCCACTCACAGGAGAAAGCGACTCTCCCGGGAATGGTCCGTATCACTGAGTAAACACACAGCATATGCAGAAAACACTGTGTAAAGTAAACCCAACTACGCAAACCCACGTACTCTGCAACACCCTGGAAAATCACTGAAAAAATCACCTTGTCATCAATTCTACAACTGACATTTTCAAATGTCAAACAAAAATTCAACCCTTCGCTTCTTTCATACAGTTGTAATAATTGTGAGAAAATGGAGTTTTCCAGGCTGCAGATGTTCAACTGTTTATACAGCTAATATTGTGGGTTCAAACACATTCACTGAATTCCAAATATTACAATTACACTACACTTCTTGACATTTTCAGATTTGGTAACTGCATTGAAAGCCAAAACACATTTCCTATGAGATGGGGGGGAAGTCTCCTTGGCGAGCAGGTAAGTAACCACCTTGGGAAGGGCCTTAAGAGGGGCCGATCTTGAGGCTGGGGAACGCAAACACCACCACACTCAGCTGGGAACAGGCTTTGCTCTGGGAGCTGACAAGGAAAACTTGATGTGCCTAAAATTTCTCCTCAGCTTTTTCTGTTACACTGAGTTTAGCCCCAGTGAAAGGTGCTAAAAGCTGCAGCCATGGGAAGATAAACAGATGCTCTTTGCAACTGGGGTGGCTCTGCCAAGCATCAGATCTGACTTTCCCCATTAGACCGGCAGAAGCCGAACGCTCAGCCCTACTGGCCCCACCTGGGCCAGGCCAAAGGCATTTTCCTGTCTCTGTCCCCTCTTGGCATCCCCAAATCCTGCACAGTGTGTCAGCAGAATTGAGGTAAACGAGTCACGATTCTGGCTGGTACCATAAATATCCAAACCGGTCATTTAACATGACAAACCTATTGCAATCGCACACGCAACCCAGTAGGGAAACCAGTACAGAAAGACCTCAGAGGCCACACTCATGCCTGACCAGCTGCCACACTGGTTTCCTTTCATGCCCAGTATCAAGGTGAACTACCTGTGGTGAGAATAAATACCTATAAATAATAATTAAAGCTAGTCACCTTCAAAGCTTTTTACAAATATTAACTGCTCATTGCTCCTGGGCAGCACAGCAGAGCAGCACACAGTCTTTGATCAGAGAAAACACGGACACGGAAGAGGAGACATACTTTTCAGGACCAGCCAGAGTATCAGGCCCACCACCAACCTACCCACCCATCCACCTACCCAAGGGTTACACCGGCTTCTAGCACGTTCACTACTTGAGCTCCTCGATCGTGCCCAGCAGTTACCCTGTGGTTAGCAGGACAAATACAAGCTGGTTTCCATCATTCGAGGTCTGTTTCCACACAAGTTCCTCCTCTCTGGTAAGTGCAAACCAGTGGCTGGTACCACAGAGCTGGCCTGTGGGCAGTGGACAAGCCCCCTGACTTCACTCAGTTCTCAGTAGCTCATTTGGATGCTCAGCTCCTGAAGGACCTGGTAGGGACCAGCCCATGGAGGAGCTGAAGACTCCAGCTTGCGGACAGCAGGATCTGGGGAGCTGGGAACTCTGGAGTATCAAAAGCCCAGTGTCACGTTCAGCAAAAAAGATTAGAGAAAGAGCTCCTACGCAGACTGTGATTTCTGGGTTTTGTTTTTGAAAGGTAACCAGTGTCACAGTCAAAAAAAAATTTCACATCTGAAGCCATTGGTTTTGCCTAGCTTGGAGGATGCAGGTCCCTCCTCCCTCCAGAAGATGACAATGCTAAGGCTGAGCTGTGCAACTGAACAGGCACTTCTGTTCTCCAGACCACGTGCTGATGGTCACAGTGAAGTCGTCTTTATCTGAACTTGTTCGAACTCTTTTGAGAGGAAAATATAGATGTAGTATTTAATTTTTCTTTTTTTTTTTAAACACAATCTAGAAACAGGGTCTTATTTAGCAAATGCAATGTACGCTATAAACCTTCTGCAGGGACAGAGGCTGACCCTTGTTCTACCTAATTCCTAAGAATGAAGCAAATGTTCTGGAGTGTGAAAGGGCTGGGACAGCCCTCAGCACCTTCTCCACCCTAACGAATGTGAGGCACATCCAAACCCCATTCCCCAGGTACACAGCTCTTCCCCAGCTCCTGGTAGGAGCTGAACGGCTTAACGTGTACAGACCAACACAGAGAGTACAGAGGTGATGGGTACTCCGCAACACGTCAGCAGAGAAAACCCAGTTAGAGGCAGAACATTCTATTAAGCAAAAGATAACAAAAGCATCAGTATAGATGTGTTGCCTGTAACTTTTTATTGTACTTATCTGTTCCGTATCCTTACCCTTCAGTTAAAGAGCCATTATAAAATATCTTCGGTATGAAGTTCACAGAACTTGACAGAAACTTCAAAGGAGAATCATGAAAAGCCAAGCTGTCAAAATCCGGGGAGGAGTAAAGCCCTTTGCCGTACCGTCTGACAGCTCACGCACTGCTTCGCTGTCATCTGGCATGACAAGAGAGTCAAAACAGTGGAAGTGAGTAACGTCACTTCACCACCAGATTTGCAAATGGCGAAGGACCAGCACAGAGTGACTCAGGTGGTCAGCAACCTTCCACCCTGCTGAAACCACAGTGTTAACCACGAGAACTGAAATAAAACTCCAAGCAGCTCACTTTTAAGGTGACAACCCTCCTTTAAACCTACAAAAATATTCCTGTTTGCAGTTCTCAGAAATATGAGCAAGCAGGAAACACGCACATGCAGGGCGTGCCTGACCTAATTCTCCAGTCTGCTACTCCAGAACGTGCTCTGTTTTTAATATAATTGCACGCTTTCCAGAAAGGGTTAGCTTTGCTTTAATTTCTTTAAAGATGTCCTTGGACTATGCCGAAAGTTCCTCTAAAGAATGAAAACAAACTAGCAGTGATTGAATCCCTTCTCCGGAGAGGAAAAGAGAATCTCATGGGCTTAGGATAAGTAACGAGAAGCATTTCCTGTACGTACGGATTAGCGACCCAGTATAGGCTCTGCCTAAACCGTGGCAAGGACGGCAGCTCAGAGATACCCACGCCAGGAGAGAGGTGCTGTGCCATACACAGCACGTGGGTTTGTGAGCCGGAGACCAGAGCGGTGTAGCTGTTGCAGTCCTGCACCCCACGGAGGTCCCAAACCTGACCCCTCTCCGGCAGGACTTACCACTCGCGTTCCCCTTCTGTGCACCCCCCGCATTTTTGAAATTGGGGTAAATAAAAAAAAAGTGATCAAACTTACTATGAAAAAAACACACGAACTTTCTGTTCTGTTTAGGAGATCTGAGGTCTCGTTCTGCAGAAATGAAGGAAATCCTCTGAAAACAGCAGGTTGGGATTTGCAGGAATAAGCCTAGAGGCAAACCTTAAATTTTGGTCCCAGCTTCTGCTCATTCCCACACCTGTAACTTGGGAGCCCCTGAAGATTTTAACAAATAAAAAGGATAAAGCCTTGAGGGGCATAGGAGGAAACCAGGCTGTGCTTCCTCTAGCCTCGGCAGAGCCTCCTGTCTTATGCTCTGCTTCACCCCCCACCACCCCACTGGGAACAGCATTAGGAGATTGGAACAGATGAAGGATAAAACTTGCCTATTAAAACCATCTTCAGTGCAAATTGTATAAATATCCTCAAGTTTAAAATGCAAGAAGCTGCTGTTCCTTTTATAAGCTGCCTGCAGCAAACATGAGCTATCGATCCTTTATCTACTCCAAAATTCAGTGAGCCATGGGCCCACGCCGTCAGCAGTGCAGAGTTTACAGCAGAAGAAAGACACTTCTGAGGCAGTGACCTCCTACTTTTCGCACCTACTCCTTGTGTTTGGCCAAATTCTGCAGTCTTGCGTTCACCTGGACTGCATCGTCTCAAAAAATCTACCTGGAGCCTTTAACATTCTTTTCTCATACTCATACTGATGATCTTCGCTTCGTTTTCTGCTACAGACACAGACATAAGCAGACAGCAAAAGGCTGATTTATAAGATGAAACGTTACAAAAGGTTTTTCCCTTGTTATGAAATAACTCTATCAATATACAGAGGAATAAATTTCCATCTGCCTTCAAAATATAGACGGCGAACACTCTCCAGCAGGACTGATGCAACGCGGACAGCCTGCGAATCCTGGCAAGAGGCAGCAAGAAGGCTGATGAAATGCTCAATTGTTTTGTCCTATTCTGTGCATAGTGCTCCACTGTCAGCAAAGCTTTCAGACGGACCCGTTTCCTTGAGCCTCAACAAAAATCCACTGTTTCTACCAGCACAATCCAAAAGTACAGTCTGCAGTACAGTTTTCATGGTTTCATACTCCACATCCACCCCTTGATTTAAGACCCATGGCGCACCAGGTTTTGTGAGCGCCTGCTTCACGCGCTGAAAGCTCGCGTGGCTGCTGACAGCCCTGAGCCACAGCAGGGCCCCATGCCGGCAGCATCGTTTCTTTTGCCAGCCGATCATCACCAAGACTAATACATGCAGAAAAGGCTCTGAGATTTATTAAATTGAAATAACCTGTTATAGGCTTTTCCAAAACAGAAATGTTACACCGTGGCAGCCTCATGCACGGGAATAGTTGAAGCACATCCAATCATGTCCTACACTGAATGAAACGTCTGAACAAGGCAACAGGTTAGTGTTTTGCCAGGGCTGTTTCTGCCCCACGAGGCTCAAAGGTACTAGTGTTAAAAAGCCTGTAAAGGCTGCTTGCACTCTTCACACTCTTGGGTTTAAGACAGTTGTCTGAAAAATGACAGTTCTTAATTAGAACCTCAGAAAGAGCTTCCCAACGCTACAGCAATGGCAGCTGCACCAGTGCTATCTGACAACATTCAGTCAGCTCTTTGCGTAAAGCTGGCCATGCCGACACAGAACATCCGTCTCCTTTCTGGCAGAGGATGGAGTACGCAGGGTACGAGGAAAAGCCCTGGGGAAAGACGAGCTGTGGCAAACATGAGCAGGATCTTCTCTAGATACTGAGCTAAAAGTTTACGACAGGTGACACCTACCAAAGTATCACAGACTGGTTTGCATTGAAGGGACCTTAAAGCTCCTCCAGTCCAACCCCCTGCAGGCAGCAGGGACACCTTCAACTACAGCAGGTTGCTCAGAGCCCCAAGGGCCAACCTGACCTGGGATGGTTCCAGGGATGGAGCTTCTCCCACCTCTTGGGGCAACCTGTAACTCACCTTAGATTATGCTACAAACACGTCAAAAGCTTGAGAGGTAGCAGCAGCAGACAATGGAGCTTTGCCCTGTATTTTCTGCTCACCATTTTCTGCCAAATTACTTACAAAGCTTTCGGAGTTAAAAAAAACCACCCCAGATTTCAAGAAAGCATAAGAGCAAGACCTACCTTAACCCTTTCAGTTTTAAAATGCTATTTTCTTTCTCAATTTTTCTCAGGCAGGTAAGTCTCACTTGGTTTCAAATTCATGCAATTTCAAATCCTACACCTAGAAGTCAAGCTCCTCGATTACAAGCTATACAAAGAAGGGACAATGGGGTTTCTGAG
>NW_010426441.1:9491-9850 GCF_000710305.1 Buceros rhinoceros silvestris | reverse complement strand
TCCGGACCAGAAACAAGCCCCCCCACTCCCGACTGCAGCTCTGGAGCAAAGCCCCTGCCAGGCACCCCCTCTCAACACCACCGCTCCTTTACTTACTGGCGGCTCATATGTTCTCAGGGCTACCAGCAGCAGTGTCCTGAAATACTGCTTTAACAGCGGGAAGCGCTAAGGCACAGCACAGCTTCAGAGTTTAAACTGTTTGTGCAGCGCCGGGCACTCCCCCAAAGCCCGAATGTCTGATTCACGTAAATATTTCAGGCTAAAAGTCCCCGCCCCCCAGCTGATTCAGGAAAAGTTTGAATATAAAGATCTGTAATAGCTTCATTTTAAGCCTCCTCTTTTCAGCAAAAGCCCCCCCC
>NW_010426441.1:0-9361 GCF_000710305.1 Buceros rhinoceros silvestris | reverse complement strand
TTCCTGGTTCAGCCTGTTCTGGCAGGAACTGCATGGTGGAAAAGGCACAGTTTTATTAAAGCCTGGATGCCCCGTGGGTAAATACACTCCCGCCACTCATTGGCCACGTCCCTCACGCAGGCAGAAAGGAATTAACTGCCAGAATTTCTGAATATGTACATAAGCATGTCCAGAGAGAGTCCCAAGTCCAGGAGACCTTGGACTTGGGCCCAGCCATACAGTAGCTGAGGGTAAAATGAGTTGTTTGGATCCGACAGATGTCTGGTCTCTCTAGATATGGGGGCAATGGAGCACCCGGGGCCTGTTGAAGAGGTTGGGGCATAGGGGAAGAGCAGCAGCTCAGGTCACTAAGGCACGCTGTCCCTCAAAGGGGGAGGTGGGTCTCTGCCCATCATTCGGGACTGGGAAACTCCACACCGAGCACAGGACACTCAAGAGGGAGGCAGCTTGCGGCCCTTCCAAGGCGTGCGGTAGAGCACTCACCCCAAAAATCAGCGAGGAGGAGACAGCAGGGGACAAATGAATGCTTCAGCTCCCAACGGAGGTGCTGGACACACCATAACCCCCCTCCACAGTAGCCTTAGGAGAGCCAGGAGCTACAGACCCTGTCTGAAACTCAGTGCTGGGAGCTGTTGCCACCACCATCTGCACTATTGGCCTGCAATATTGGCTCCCAACCTGCAGCACCAGAAAGGCGCAATAAAGCTCCCACTTTGCTAAAAGCTAAATAAAGTTCCCTCTTTGCTCTTGGCATCCAGCGTGGATCCTCTTGAGGACGACAGGCATTAATCCACGTTTTGAAACACACAACAGTTTTAATACAAGTGGATTATTTTACAGCAGCAGGTTCACACTAAAACAAACCTCCTGCCTCACTTACTGAGCTTTTAGTTTCCTACAAGAGGTTGGTTGATGTTTTACCCATAGCAAAAAGCACCTACTTGCTTGGACTCTTATTTTAGAAAGGCCCAGAGCAGCTTAAAACTCCACCTTCCTTCGCTGGAAGGGATCCCAATAAGTTACTGCTCACTCATTCGCAGCTCATCTGCTACTACTCCAACTGCCATTCATTTTTAACCAATAACACAGCGTGGCTGGGAAACCTCCCAGTGGATGGCCAAGTTTTGGAAGTTGGATGCAGTCACAGTAGCTGTTCACCAAAGAGATTTCAGAATAACAGAGCAGAAAAAACCCTGCTCTTTCAAGACAGGAATATTTATTTTCAAATTTAATTAATTTCATTAACGAGTATGATGCCGCTTCGGCCTGGACACGGCTGCCCGTGTTCCAGGGCCTGAGGAGGGCTGCACCGGGGGACAGGAATGGGAGGAGGGCCCAGCACCGCAAGCTGGCCCCTCCACCTGCAGCCCAGTGCCCTGGTGCTCTGGTGTCACTGGTTAAAGGTGCAGCAGCAGTTTGTGGCCAGCACGGAGGAGCAAAACAAAGCTGGGCAAACCTCAAGCACCATAAGCCAGCACAGATCTTGGCCTAACTTTGGTAGACAGGCTGGCACGGGACCCCTGCAAGGGCAATTATCTGGCACCCCCCCGAGCTGCTGCCGTATCTCACCGTGACAGTGGGGCAAGTTGCTGGAAGCCAGTTCAGATAAAGCCACTGAAGCTACAGCTGTAGCGTCCAGCTGAAGAGCTGGGATCCTCCTCATGAGCAGAGGCACAAGCAAAGGGAGGATTATCAGCTCAGTCTGCGAATTGAGCCAGTTCACATGAAGATGCAGACAACAACCAAAAGCAATCCTAAGGCACCGCCAATCTCTCAGAGCCCAGCCGCATTAGCGCTCTGCGAGCAACACTAAAGTAACCCAACCTCAAATAGACACAAGACTTTAATTTATCACAACTGCAGCTCTTCAGGAAAACATGTCTTGATTTATTTTTAGGGAGGTAAGAGCAGGGGCTAAAATTTCAGCGCGGTGAAGCCAACCATTAGCACTCTGTCAGTTTATGGAGAACTTGATCCCTTATTTTCAAGAACTGGAAAACATCTTGCTCAAGGTTTCAAAATAACTAAGGGTTATGACGGGACATTGGCAAGACACCTCCTGCTTTGTTTATGTGTCTGGATCCGTATTTTACACATCAAGCACAGTTTCAACACTTTCTAAGAATATTCTGTTACATTCTTCTTATATGACTAATAATTCTTTCACAAAAGTATTTGACTAGTGTCATGTTTCAGCAAAATTATGCAGGAACCATAGCTGTGTTTTGTGGAAGTTTAAAAAAGGGAAAAACGCCACTAAAAAAATACAGAATTGAAAAAGCAGAGACGATGGCTATTTCACCACAGACAAGGAGGTGTTTGTGTGGAAGAAAGGTGCCCATCTGGGCACTGAATAAGGTCGTTCTTGAAACTTCTAAAATGCTCAAGTATTCCAGACCAGCCCACTCCGGCTCATCGGTAATTTGACGAGCCAGCAGCCCACCCATGTTCCAGCCAGAACTGCAGCTGGTTTCGGGAGGGTTTATCTCAAAGACAACAGGCCAAAGGAAGGCTGGGATTTAAAAAATTTATTTCAAGGAAAGTGTCTTCAAAGGCTGTCCTTGTGAGAAACAGCCAACTCTGCTGCTGAATAATTCAAGATTCACAAATAAAGTAGCATATTCCAGTGGTAGAGCTTATGCATGATTTTAATAAATCCCCAACAAGAAGATAGGTCTTACTGCAGAGCCTGGTAATTAAAGGGCCTATTAATGTCCAAAGCAACTCTCTCTAACCCTTGGATTTCAACTCGGTACCAACCAGATGTGACCACACCCGTGACATCTTAAACCTCTTAACATGGAGGCACGAAATGAGTTTGCTGTTCTTAACTGGACAAGGCACAAGAAACCACCATCACTAAGTGAATCTCTTGGTGGTAAAGCTGGCCCGAAATTCATGGGGCTGAGGTCTTGGCACGCTTGACACCAGCAGGTGCGGCCAGGGACGCTGCCGGGATGCTGGTGTGTTCATGGACAGGGCTCCAGCTCCTCTGGTGACAAGTAAAGCCTTTAAGCCCCATGGCTGTCAATCTGGCTGGCCCGAGTTGTCCGGACGTTTGGGTTCAGTTGTTGTTTTTAATTGAGCTGTGAGAGTCTCCTAATTCAAGAGAGCACCAAGTGTCTGCAGCACACGGGATGAGAGACTGGAGAAGAGCCTGTTTACTGCATTAACAGCAGTTCCATCTCTCAAATGCAGTAACTCCACTGTGCAAGCAGTGAAACGGCATTTCCCATAGCTGTCCCCATCACCTTTAAAACGGCCCTGGAATGACTCAAGAGCGCAAAGCAAAACCAGCTACAGGTGCCACAGCACATTCACCAGTTTTCTGAAAACAACGGAGAGTTTCAAAACCAGCTTTTTGAAAAGCTTTTTTAAAAGGGGAGGCTCACTGCATGATCTTGGCAAAGAACATTTTGTAATAGGGCCATCTGACAGACAGGGCACCGTTTAAATATAGCCCAGCCCTAATGCACCACGCTCTCCACAGCTTGGTAATTGCCAGTAAACACAAATCCAGTTTCCCCCCCCCGCTCAGCCCACGCTAGGTAACAGATATAATTACACTGGTTTCACTCCAGTATCTTACGCAGCACATTCAAACCAACCATCTCACACCAGCTGTTTATTGCTGCTCCTCGGATCTGCCAGCAAAACCGCCTGTACACGCATTTCCTCACCATCAGATATGTTCATATTGGTCATTTTGAGGGCGCCAACTCACACAGCCCCGCGAGGGGACTACATCTCCAGCAAATGGGGAGCAGTGATGCAGAGCTGAGTCACATCAACCTTTTCATACCACTCCACAGCAGACAGAGCAGTGTCTCTGATCACAGCCTCACCAATATGCCAGAAAACGGACAGGCAGGGAGGGGGCAGACACGCGCTCGGGCCCCGCTACAGGCTCTGAAATGGGGGTCTCTTCTGGGAGGGGATAATGAGAAAGCTCCTCTCCCATTTGCTGCTCACACAGACCCAAGAAACATGCACGATCGATATTTTCCTCCATTACCGCAGCATCCAATAGCTTTCGATGGTCCTCGGAAAGGTTTTAAATTGCTGTGCAGAACGGCTTAATCCAGAGGTCAGCAGCACAAAGGGGAAGAGCTAAAACCTTCCAGTCCAACATGACTCAAACGCTGGCTTGTTTCCACGCCGTAACAATGGAGTGCAAAGAAATCGTGGATATGAGCAAAAACTTGAGGTTTTGAGAGGCTTTATACTACAGCTAAACCATTTCACTAATATACCTGAATCATCTGATTTGAAGATCACTGAATAATCTTCTAATTTTTTGTATTTGTCCAAAAGGCAAAAGAACAAAGCGGATCCTATAGAAGACAGCCTGTAGAAGAAAAAACGATGGTGCTCATATAGAAGAAGCTCCAGAAACGTAACAAATTCAATTCTCACAGCAAATTGACGCTTACTGAAATGTAAACAATCTTTTCTATTCCTTGGTTGGCCTCCAGAACAAAGTTACATGAAACAATGCAAACCTGTCGAAAACCTCCAGACTCCTTCCCACAGGCAGTAAAGTCTTTTTCCAAAAACTCTATTCGTATAAAAGGCCCTTGCTATTGCAAACAACCCTCTCCTGGGCGTGTATCACTCGCTAACCCCTGACGAAGAGCAGTTGTCTCAGAGCGTTACGCTACCAGGAGGTTTGCGAGTGCTTGCCAGAACGTTTGTGTCAATGGATTAGGGGACTCATTCATAACTCCCAGCGGTGGCAGCAGATAACATTCCAGGCGGATGTAAGCTCTCCAGTGGCTAGTGATTATGCAATGCCACGATTTTTAATCCGCTCACCCCGAGGAAGCGGAAATTAGCCAGCTTTCACAGGGGCTAAATCTTCCTTCTGTTTTCCTCTGTTAGTTGTCCCCGTTATGATGAACCAGCAGATGATATTAAGTGCACATGAACTGGGAGACTTGTAAAACCCACCCAGTCCTACTGGAAACTCCATTGCTGCAGCACAACTGGGAACAGTGTCTCTCTTGCTGCCACACCAGCCTCTCCAAGCTACCAGAACTCCCTGAGCAAGAACTGCAGTGATTCAAGTTACCAAACAGATACCACTTAGAGAAAAATAGTGTCAATGATTATTACACTGAGAAAATCACTGAAGTTGGCAAAGATTTAATCAAGACCATTAACAGGACACCACCACATCTACAGACTCATGGATTCATCTCAGGAAAAGTCACCAGTCTTCGCCCCAGTGCCGTGAGCCGCAGGACTGGGCTCCAAGAGATCCAGCTACACTTTCTAGACCCAGAACCGTAGGTATTGAGGACACCCTTTCATTAACTACGGCCTCACTGATTTTGCCTGCCTAATCTGTTTTTCAAAGTTACGTTGCCAAGACTTCCCATCCAAGAAGCATTATCTGGCAGCAGAGATCACTCATTATTACACCCTGGTTCTTACTGCTGCCAGGCTGCCACCAGCCCTGCACGTCTGTTGTGATGATGAGGGCTGGGCACAACGTTCAGTTCTGCTCTTTTTATGGCTGCCAAGCTCTACTTCCTTCTGAGAACTCTGATTCAACAGTCTAAACCACCGCATCCCAAAGCATGGGTCAGGGACGAAGCACTGTTTTACGAGAGCTGGTTGGTGCTTGTTTCCTAGTTCTTGTAATGCACTGGAAGGACGACCAACAAATCGTCAGCCGTATTATTCGTCCACAAATTGCAAAGGCAGCCTGACACACGCAGAGCTGTGCTCTCATTTATCTTTATTCAATTTCCTTCACCTCTTTTTTTGCTTCTTTTGGCTGTTTCAGTATTGGATCCCGGGCAGTTTTCTATTGTCACAGTAAATTGGTGACTAGTTCTCTAGTCACTCTGACCAGTTCACAAGGTATTACCATATTCGCATGTTCAGCAGCAAAACCGATGCAATGACTGAACATTCCCACACTCAGGAGCGATCAGTGGCTTAACCCCATTTTTAATAGCTGCACATCATGCACGTGAGCTTGTTCTGAGGGAAGAAGCAAGCCCAGCCATTGCAGACAAAATAACGAATATTGAACTTCAACTACAGCCCACGGTCAAGGTCTCTTCTAAGACTAACAGCCATGGATTTTACTTCTCAGTTTCGGGCCCGCGCTCACAAAACTGCTGCCCTTCAAAGTCCCTGCCCTCTTCCGTGCTCTGACAAGCGGAGCCAAAGCTGGTGAAATAAGACATAGGGAAGGCAAGTTCCAGGACCTCAGTTGACTACAGCTGCTGTAATCATTTCCCTGTAGCAGACCCCTGAAACACACCCCTGCGAAAGCCCCCTCTGCTCTGCCTTTGTGGTTCTGTTACGTTACAACCCAGTCCAGTCTGGGCACCAGTCTGCTGCCAAGGAATTCCAGTCACCAGCGCCATGGGTATGAGCTAACAAGTCCTTGATAAAATTTCCCCACTACTGCTAGACCTGAGACTACAGGACACATTCCTCATCTCTGCTCTCCCGTTACAACCCCCTTCTCTGCATAGGTGGATATCCTCCGACTCCATGTTGGGACCAACACCTGCAACCAGAGGTGTTGGTAGCCTGGCCGAGCCCCTCCCAAAACCAGACCTTGCAATCACGTTGCTTCTACAGAGAGTGTTAATTTTACCAAATTGGTCAGTTCTGAATTCACCACTGGCTCTGGTTATGCTCTTTATGAATAAAGTGGAAGGAAAAATGGTGGTGGCTCCCTATCCCTTTACATTTCCCCATAGAGAAAGTATTTATTATGCTGCCTGCCTGGCTGTGGGTTAAATTAGCCAGTAATGAACTGATCCTCTAGCTGAATTTACTCTCTATTAAGCAACTCATTTAAAAATCAGGAGATCCTTTAGACAGCCAAAGTGGCCTTAATCAGCAGGCACCAATTCAGCACGTTCCCTGCAAAGAGCGAGCTCATTCTCCACAGGGAGGATCTTCAGTGATCTCTACAGCAGTCCCAGCCCCTTCCCACGCTGATGTTTTAGGGAGGTTCACTGCATTTTTTAACCAGGATTGCAGTGTCTGGCAGGAGAAAGGGTTTCTGACTCCAGCTTCGGCGAGAACGCATAATGAAGAGAGACTGCCTGGGTACGTGCTGTTTCAGGTAGCTCTGCAAGTCTCCCTTCTGCAGTTATTTGGCTGCTGAGCAGCTCTGTCATCACGCAGTGACTTTCCTAACAGGACTGCGCAGTTATTAACACCGCACCACCACTCCCCACCCGATATTCCTTTGTGACCCAGCTTTTGGCAAAAGGGGACAGAGTGGGTGTTAATTGCAAATTCATTACAAAGGGTGATTATTTACCTGTGTCTACACCCTAATTTTCTGCTTAGGGGTTAATAGCATTTCTTTTAAACCAGCTTCCTCTGACTACGCGTGAACTCAACCCTGGGCTGCCTGTCACGGGCACATGGAATGAGTTTCAAGATGAGGTTGAGTGACAAATGCATCCCAGCATGTCCCAGACTTTGTGCTGAAAGCATCAATTAATAAAACCGTATGTGGTTCTTACTCTTCATGACCTGCAAATACAGACTGAATCGCCACATGCAAAAGTGTTAAAATACCCTGAACAGAAACCTCAAAGCAGGTGGTTATGAAACCTCTTGGAGACTGAACGCTCACCATGAAAACATCAGAGATAACATCAGATTTATGATCAAATCAGCTACAGGAAGAGGGTTCCCCAA
Source organism: Buceros rhinoceros silvestris (assembly GCF_000710305.1). Taxonomy (NCBI): domain Eukaryota; kingdom Metazoa; phylum Chordata; class Aves; order Bucerotiformes; family Bucerotidae; genus Buceros; species Buceros rhinoceros. Next base: position 1,678 of record NW_010426441.1, on the reverse strand, counting down.
TTCTGATGGTTCAAAATGCTTTGAGGAAGGAAACAAAGATTACTGTTGTGTGTAGCTCAGGTCTGGCTGCCTCTGGAGCACACACAAATAAAGCGTGACATTAATTTTAAACCAGACACATCCAACGAACCTGACCACATCCACGTGGATCTCAGACAATATGTTTCCATTAGCACAATTATGACCTGTGATGCGGCTTCCTGTTTTTGAGGCTCTGGAATTACTATCTTACCTTCCACTAAAAGAACTGTCAAAATCTTTCCAGAAAAAAAAAACCCAAAACAACCCAACCCCAAAAAACCCACGACGACGTTCTCTGCCCCTAAGTACCTGGATGTTAGTACAGAAAATAAAGACAATTGTGCCAGGGTAAGGAGTAGTTGTACAGGTTGTAAACAGTATCAGTCTATTTATTTCAGTAAAAGGTGACTGTTTCCCTACGTAGAATTGCTCCAATGTAATAGAGGCATAACAAGCAGCTTTGCCCGCAAACTAACCCACAAGTTTTGAGCCCAGTAATGCACTGTTTTGATTCTGACTTCACCGCAAATGCTTCTCTGAAGGGAGGGCACGAGTATTTATAACCCTTAAACCCAGGCTACTGCAGGCATGGGGGTAAACAAGGACAGACCTCAAAAGGGTCTGATGAGCCTTTCTGCTGCTTCCCCAGACACAACTTCCTTCCCATCAACAGCTTGCGACTGCTGCTAATGCCAGCAGGAAGGATGGTGACTTTGTGGAGAGGATACAGCAGGCAGAGGGAGCACAGGTGAATTTTCTGCCTTGAAGCCATAACCTCCTGCTACAACAGGGTTTGAGTTTGCACAATCCTGGCAAAGTAATTCAAAACACTGTCCCTACAGAGCTGTGCTCTCTGCCTCCCAGGTTGATACCCAAGATTATTAGCATTATCATAACCCCTTCCCTGAAAAGCCTGAGGTCACTGAGGAGGCAGTGCTGAGCGAGCGAGAACAGGATCAGAGATGGGAAAGTCATGACACAAAAAGGGGCCTATGAGCAGAGGCAGGCTGAGGTCTCACCTACTCACCCATTTAGGGGAAAACCTTTTAGAAATTCCTGCTCCCTTTCAAAGCACTGTGGGGCCAAAAGGAGAGAGGAAAGGGAAGGTAGATTCGGGCCTAAAAACACGCTTAAGGATAATAATGCACCAGCCTACAACTCCAGAACATGTGTAGGAGGGTAGTGTGACCAACCAGCACCCTAGAGGCAGACGTTTGCTGCTCTGGGGATGGTGGTCACAAGCAGCGGCCTCACCAAAGGGCACTGGCCATGGTCCAGGCCCCAAGGCCTCCCACACAGTACAGGGATAACATATCAAAGACGCAGAGATGCAGCACTAACACCAGGGGTACCAGTCCCAGCCCCCTGCCAAACACTGAGAGTGTGGGAGAGACCCCAAAGGCCCCTCTCCAAGTAAACATGGGGCAGGTGGAGGTATCGCCAGCCCCATACAGAGCCTTCCCCCAGTCCACGCAAAGAAGGCCCCAGACTCACCCTCCCAAAAGCCCACAGAAGGGCACCTGCCCCCGGCCCCACAGACCCCTTCAAAGCCCGCAGAGAACAATGAAGTCCACTGTGATCCCCCCAGACCCTCCCCCGGCCCCACAGATACACTCTGGGGCTCACAGGGGACAGGGAAGCCTCCCCCGAACCCCGA
>NW_010426440.1:0-12072 GCF_000710305.1 Buceros rhinoceros silvestris | reverse complement strand
AGCAGGAACCTCTGGAAACCAGAGGTTTCTGGTTCCTCTTACTCCAATGCAGCACAGGGTGACAAGGTATGTCCTCTTGTATCTCTGGAGTACAAGCAAAGAATATTTAATTTAATTTTTGTTTGGTTGGTTTTTAGTTTGTTGTGTAACATCGTAATACAAATGAGGAATTTTTTAAAAATACTGAGGGAAATTATTAAACTGTCAGTGAACTTGACAATATATCTGAACAGTCAACATGCATAGCAGAACAGATGCTAAAATCCCTTACACATGGCTCTGGTTTACTCGTTCTAGCTCTGCTTCTATGTACTTATGTTTTGGTCTCACTGCACCAGCATGCATTGAGATGAGTTAGCCACTGTGATGGAAGCTGAGTGGAATACTGAACACCTGTTTTCATCAGGGCTCGTGCACACAGAGAGGAGAGGAACTTTTTTCCTGGAGACTGAAATTCAGTAATAAAGCAGAGCAAATCCCTGGAGCACAGCGTCACTTGTTACATATTAAATAACAGCATCGTTACAGATACTTCTGTTCTTCCAGGATTTAAGACTCTGCTTGACATGGCTATAAGAAAACAGATTTGGGGTGCACAAAAATGAATAAAGTAAGATTGAGGAATGGATCTCTTCAGGACAAATTCTCCATATGGTTTGCTGCTTCCAAGTCAGGAGGGTTTCCCCACCCTTTCCCTGATAATTCAGCTGCTGCAGGGAAGCCCCCAGGTTTGTCCTGTAGCCTGTCCCTCCTGTTTGCTGCTCCAGAGCATGTGATGGCACAGGGCAAGGAGCAGGAGGCCCACAACACCTCCTATGGCATAGGCTCTCCCAGCAACCCTTACCTTGCCAATCCCAGCAAATTTAGTGCCTTTGTTTATCCCTCTTTCACAGCCCAAGCAACATAACATATTTTTCAGGATGAAAAAGGCTGGCTTTAAGGGATGTGAGCAGGCTTCACTGACATCAAAGTAGAAGGGACTTAGTTTGTCTCAATACTGATTGTGAAAAATGCTATTGGCAATACATGCAATAATGGAGATAAAAGAAGGGATAACTGTTTAGTCTGAGAAAATGCGTGAGCTGGGGATTTCCAAGGTCCCTGAGGATATAATTATTATGAGATATATTGCCAAACAAGTTGAGTTCAAAGGTAGGAAAGTACAGTAGCTTCTGGGTAACAGAATGACTCCTTACTGAGCCTTAGGGGAGGCAGGGCTGTATCCCTTTGTACATCCCTGGGAGATGTGCTGTTACACACCAGAGTGATGTGCACAGCTAAAGGCTGATGGACCTGCTAAGACAGACACCTGCTTACACAAAGCTCATGTTGAAATTGAGTTTGAAATAAAAAAAAATAAAAGTTTCCTTCGAAACATTCTGCTATTACAACTACAAAAATAAGGCAGTCAAGTATTGTGTTGGTCCTCACATTCAGGGTGACTCAGGTGGTGGAGCTGAAGTCCCAGAAGTAACAGACAGCATAAGGATCCTGGGTTTTTGGGCCCAGACTTGATGGTCAGAACTAAGACTAGAAAAGTGAGTTTTATCTTCATTGTGTTTGTCCTACTACCTGGTCTTGCTCAGTGGAATGGGAAACATTCGATTTTCGTGCATTTATCTGGGAGAAAGTGAGATAGTCCTGCAGTGTCTGGTACCTTCATTAACATGTTGGGAATGTGTGACCTGGTCATATCATTCCTCCAAGAGAGTAATATGAGTTTCATAGGTATGAGCAGAGCCAAATGAGGGAAGGATTTTCTCAATCATGCTTGTGTGGGAAAATAGTCATAGCAGAAGTTTAGATGAGCATTATTCCTCTAGTTATTTTATCATAGAAGTAAGGTGGGTTTGAGACAGAATTTGATCTCATTGTGCATGGAAACTGGGGAGTTCAAGCAGGTCATGTATTTCATGTTTTCAGTACCTAGAGTAGCTCTGGCAAGGGAGAAAAAAAAGTGACTTATTTTTCAGGATCAACCTGTGTTGAATAAATCCTAGTGGAATCTTTTTTCCTTCTCGGTTCCCTTGGGTAATTGGTCTGGGCAAGGAATAGCCAACACCCCTAAACTGATTATTAGCATGAAATTTGCAGTGGTAAATTTTGATATATGCCTGGATAGATGCAGCCCAGAAATGAACTGCTGTGAGGTTACTCTGGGAAAGGCAGGCTTCTAGTGTCTATTTATTAATGAACATTGATGTATGGAAACATGAAGAGGTTCCAAAGCCTTTAACGAAAGGGATGAAAACATCTTACCCTTTGGTTACTTTGTTTCAGACTCTCAGACTAATGAAGGATGTTCTTGGCAGAACCCTCTCAGTGCCATGGCCCTGAGGGCACTCCCAGTCCTGACTGCCCCTTCCCAGCCTCCCCTGTGTCCACTCCCACCCTGCCCACAGCCCAGGTACCCATTTCAGCCCAGCCCAGGGCACTCAGACCTGGTCGAGGCTATGCTGGAGGAGTGCTCTCCTCCAGCCCTCATGGATGGACTTCAGGCCCACACTGGAGCCTTGTCTCCAGCCTTGCCTCTGTCTTCGACCCTCTTTAATCCAGACTGGCCCCCTTGGATTGACCCCCACCCTGACCCTGTTTCTTTGCTTGCTGTGCCTGGGTCTCTCAATGGACCCTGATAACAGCCTAATGTCTTTGGACCCTGCAAGACAACACCTGTCACATTGAGAAGGAACCCAGCTTCTCTGCCCTCATGGAGCAGCCACTTCTGCTGGTCCCTGTACTCTCAGGTCAGACCTTGAGGTTAAACAGCTCGAGGACGGTACAAGAAAGCCGCTCAGCAAGGTAAAATAACAGTAAAATGTGCAAGTGAGCCTCACAGCACCAAGACCTTTTTTGCTTTACGGGAAATTATGTGTTTTAAAAGGTCTGCGTTGTGTTCCTTCGTAAACAAATTCCTCTTTTGAAGAGTTTTTCATAAGTCTTTCATTCTTAGTAAGTTATTTCTGACTATGGGATGTTCCCAGTATGTTTATGAACATGCAATAATAATGCTCCAGAGGTTGTATGTGTCACCCTTCCACAAACAAAATCATGCTAGGTCAAGCTGGCTATGTTCAACTTGTGCTTGACACTTTCTACTGTCACTGGATGAACCAAGTAGCAGGGGTGCTTGGCATGTGCAGTTTGGATGCTTCCTCACATTTTTTCCTGTTTCTTGAAACTCAGCATTAAAATTCTTAGGTATTACTTCTTTACAGAAGGAATTATTTATATTGAGTTTCCAGGCAAGAGTGAGGAAGAGAGATTAATAATTCAAAGACTTCTGCTGTTTTCAGAGTTTCAGAAGTCAGGTGTGTTGTTTGATGTTTTTTGAAAGGTCAGATACATGTAGTTACTGCAAATGAAGGATTTCATTTGGATGTTATGACTGCACTTTACGGCAAGTGAGCAATAAAATCCTGACAGTCATTGCATTTTTAAAAAGTTTGGTTCCACCTGCCTGGCTCTCCTGGAGATGATTGGCACAGATGTATCCACTAATCATGTGGTCAAGATAACTTTTTCTCTCAACTGTGGAACTGCTCAGGAAGAGTTGCAGTCTCTGGTTGACCTTTAGCAGTATTTGTCACGGAACTTCTGTTCTGTATCAGTCCATGCTACAAGAAGAAAATTGCCAATATATTTTTGGAGTAGCTTTAAGGGCAGGTGGATGGGAGCTTTCGCTTGGAAAACAAGAAGCAGCAGCATAGCCTTGTTTGCTCTGCTTCTTTGTGTCCTACAAGCATATCTACCTCTAGCAACCCTGCAAAAGGCAGTCCACTAGTTAAAAATTTATTCTTCTATGGAGAAACTGAAGATTAGCTTAAAAAAAAAAAATTGCATGATTTCTTGCAATCTGGAACTAAGATTTTTTTTTCATACTGCTAACACTGCAAATTGAGCATGTGCAAATTACTTTAACGTGGCATAACTGTGATAGCTCAGTGCTTCACCTAAGCATGTAAGCTCTGCTCACAGCCATGAACTTTGGATAATGTCGTGGCAGGGAAAACAAAATTTCTGCTGCCATGGTTGCAGCTGGGTGCAAAAAATATCCTAATTCTCTGCATAGCAGAGACAATGAAGAAAGTAAATCTGAGCTGCAGGGTTGGTATAGCTATATATATACCTAAACTGATACACTGTGGGAGTCAAGTTCATCAGAAATTGGTCTGTTTTCTTTAACCAAGAGTAATTAGGCTAAAAATCTTGCAATATTTGTGTTTCTTGCAAGATTTCCGGTAATATGTGGGTTTTGGCTTGGGAGGAAATACCATGAGAACAGTCTTTAAATGGTACATTTTGGTTGAAGCCAGCAGCTCAGAAAATGATGAGGTGTTTGCCAAAACGGAATTGGAAAAGATGAAAAACTTTAAACATTTTTAGGCAGAAAGATAATGATGAGATTCAAGCCTCAGGGAGAATTTGGACTTGTTCCTATATTATCTAAGTGAGTCTCCTTCTCTCTTAAGGTGACAGCAATGTTCCTGTTGTCTTTGTCGTGCTTTGAACTGTATCGTTAAGTATTAGTATAGTTCTAGTACAGTTGTTCATTCTGAGTACTTGAAGTGAAGATTTTGAGGGCAAATATATTCAGTCTCTGCTTTTCTTTCTTAATATGGATACAACTTGACCTCCTCCAAATTTATTTTCTCTAGACCTGTCTGGAGCATCTATCCACTTACTCATGAGCAGAGCCATATCCTTACAGTCAGTAACAGGCTTTCTTTGGACTTAGCTGCACCATTCTGCCAGAAAATACCATCGCTCTGTATCTTGGCTTATAATGCTAGTTTCTTAAGGGAACCAATATTTCTGTGTAGAGTGGGCATCCCTTGGTGTCATGGCACAGTGAAGTTTCGTTGAGCTTGTAACAAGGCCTCAGATGGACTGACTTTTGCAATATTGTTCTTGGATATTAGAATTCTGCTGCTTTATGGTAAGTGGCGGTGGGGGAAGCACTCCTTCCCAGAGCTTACTGCAGATCAACAGTACGGAGTGACTAAACTATGTGAATAGAAATAATGGTGCATGCAGTTTCAGTCTTTCAGATAGCGGTCCATTTGGTTGAGAAACTGGAGAATGCAAAACTGTACTACTTTAGATTTAGGTCACAAATTAACTTGAAATAAAATTATTTCCGGACAAACAGTTCTTATCTCTGTCATACGTATGTGACACAGCTTGATAATCTGTGGATAATGCTATTAATTATTTTGACCAAATGATGGTAACTGGAAATCAGGTTAGCTCAAATTTTATCTTGGAATAAAAATCTAGGCTGAAAAAAAATGTAATTGTAAGCTATGTAAATTCACTTTATTTCAAACCATGCTGTTAAGCTGAGGATCAGCATTTGCTTCTGTTATTATATTATATACACACTCATGCCAAGCTCTGCTCTTCTGGATTTGCTTAGCCACTAAAGAAAAGACAGTACTTCTAAAAGCAAGACATATTTACATCCACACTATTCGGTATAGAAGAAAAAGCATAAAATATCAATTGCGGCAGAATCGAATAAGCGGAAAAGATTTTCCTGGTTTAGAATGGTGTTGTAGAATATCAACCATGGTCAGTTGTTTAGTCCTCTACAATACTGGTAAGCTTGCTTTTACAAAGCCAAACAGTTTTCAACTCTTTCTATTATTTACTGACACTGGATAGTTTTAGATTTTGGGTTATTTTATTAAAATATTTTTTGTTTGAAAGGGCTTGGGAGAGGGAGGGCTTTTGTTTGGCTAGTCTTCAGGAGTCATTCTGTAGTTACCAACATTAGATAAAGGTAGGTAGATGATCTCAAATGATTGCCAACATGACAAGTCACAAGGCATCATGCTGTGCCTTCTGTCATTCTATCAGCTCAGGTCTACCATGACTGTCCCACACTACAGTGATAATTCGTACTTTAATTTCCCACTTGCAGAAAGTATGTCCTGTTCAGTTCTTGGAGAGAATAAACCCTAGGCAATTACACTGCCCCCAGCCGACCCTATTCTCCCTCTGATTCTTTGCAAACTTCAATCAAATTTACCAGAGTTTGACAAGACTACCATAATTACTGTAAGCTTCAAAAAAAGAGTGATTCAAAAGTTTCTATTTGCATACCTACTCCTATTTTTAAATTTCCTTACAGGACACCAGGAACCCCATCCAGAAGAAATACACATTGCTGAGAGGACTGGGAGCACACCCGTAGGAAATGAGACTTCACTAGTACTCATGCTCCCAGCACCAGCAGTTCTTACAGTGCCCTGCAACAGCCAGCAGCAGATGCTGCAGATCTCCTCTTCCTTTTCTCGGTCATATATCTCATTATTCCCTTAAAGGAAGGAAACAAAGAAAGGAGGAATGAAGCCAGGAGGACAATATTTGTTCTTGTTCGCTTCTTGGGTAAGATCAGAGCCAACAAACAACAGGTAATACAGCTGAGGGGAGTTTCTTGCCTTGCCAAGGAGAACTACGTTCATCATCTTGTTCCCTGTTAAATCTATATTTATTGTGTAAAGAGACCTGGATTTTCAGAAATTTACCATTTATTTCAAGATAAAGTGAGCAAAGATGTGAATTGTGCACTTTCTGAGAGTGTAGGACAGTTTCCTCTCACCCAAACTGTTATCCTTCGTTTTGTGAGAGGTTACTTCATGTGTTAAGTCGCATTGTAGCAGAGTTCTCAGGGCAGGCCACTCTGTCTTAACCTCCTTTTTTTTTTCTTTCCCAAACTATGCAAGATTTCTAATTCTGGGTTTAGTGTGATAGCTTCCCCTAATGGCTTTGACACAATCCTAACACAAAAATAGCTTTCATCACTGTGCGGTCCAATATAAACAGCCCTAGAAAACACCTTCCAGATGTCCAGCAGCCACTCGATATCCCCTTTGGATAACTATTTTTGCTGTAGTACAACAGTTGCAGAGATTCTGTGAATTTATCATTTACTTGTTTGAATCCTAAAATTGTGCTTTCAGCTCTGCAAGTTACGTTAGTCCTACTGCAAAGTGAGGTTACTGCTCTAAGCATTACTTAAGCAAGCTGTTTTCTGCCCCTCTCCCATTTCCCAGCACTATGCAATTTTTACCCAGAGTATCCTAGATTTTTCTACAGTCTTTTCCTCTCTTTAAATTAATATGCACTTCATTGATATTATGCCCCAGACTAAGTGTGGATCCAAGCATTCTTCAACAGAGTAGAAACTCATATCCAACTTTTGGTTTTGAACCTTACCAAAGTCTTAGATGACAATCCCATTCTCAGGAATAAAGTTAAAATTGGCTAGAGATCAAGCTCAAAGACCACTTTGTTAAGCTTTGTATATGTTACATTGTGACTAGTAAGATTTCCTTTTTTCCCATCTCTCTCCTTTCTTTTAATGCATTTTTGCAGTCTTGTAGCCCTAATGGCAGTTAATAAAAGACAAGGGAAATAAACATTGGCAAGAGAATCTGAAGTTCCATAGCCCTTAAATCAAACTAACTTCTGCAGTCATGAACTAATCAATTGCCTTTCCATTCTGCGTGATTCAGGCTGGAACTTGTGATTTACATTTTCTTTAATTTCACATACTTTTTGTACAAAGGCTTTAGAAAGACATAAAATTAGCATGTAGTAAAATGAAGTGCTGAACTCGTACCATTGAGAAAAAGAGCCTTAACACAGCCACATATATCATGCCTTATGCTGAAGAACAAAAATAATACTAGGCATACCTAATATTGCCTGTCTGTTATTCTTCCCCTGTAACAAGTGAACACTAAATATTACTAATTCATACAGTTACATTAGAGAATTTGGATGAAGATACTGGAGCCATTACTCTCCTTGGAGGGAAATTATGTCTTAACACAAAGCCAGGTAGAAGTCAGCACGGGTAAAAATTGAGGTGTTAAATCTGGAAATGAGTTGGAATCTGGAAGAAGATTTTTTAATACATTTAATACACTTTTTAAAACGTATCTTATCTTGGGCACTGCATCAAGGAATACTGATCACTCTTCAGATCATATGTTTTATGCCATAGCTTATCAGCAAAATATTTCATATCACGTTTGGTCTTAGTGCTGGGGGGGAGGACAAAAAGGAATGTTTAAATTCCAGAATCTGTCACCTGTCACAAATTTAACAATTAATATTTCACCTGCTGAAACATGGAGGACAGGCTTTGGTGCTTTTAACTGCCATATCATTCCCAGCTAATCAGTCCTGCTGACAGGGACTCCCAGCTCTTCTATACTATGAAGTTTACAAACATAAATACAAAAAATTCTGCTGTTTATTCCCCAATATGTAATAGGGGATTGCGGAAGAATAATCATCAAGTTGCTGGCATCTATATCTGGAGATATCTGAGAGAAGGTTTTTATTTTACTATCCTAAAATTGTGCAAATCTGATGATGACAGTATCGTCAACTGATGGCCAGCAGAGACAAGAACTGTCCTGCCCAAAAACTCCAACCTCCAGAGCCCTTTATTAACACAGGTCCCAATCCTATGGTTGAAAGAGTGACTTGTCGGCAGCTTCGGAGAAGAAGGGAAAGTAACTGCAATAGCTCAGGCTTAGGCAAGCTTCATTTTCAGTGATGTCCTGTTATATTTGGAACATTTCTGTTAAAGACAGCTATATTTTAACCTTGGATGAATATTTATATTTGTACTGTGCAGTCAAGCATGCTGCACTCTGAGGAGCTCATATAAGTCCAGCATTGTGAACTAGAAGCCAGCTTCCAAGTGTCGAAATCTAGAAGAGTTTTGGTTTTGCAGCCATCTGCATTCTTGTGTGTTTCTGTGAAACTGGTCAGCAATGAGATTGGCAGGGTCTTAATTCTCAATGCGTGGTTGCATGCAGTCAAAACCACAATGCAGAGGGCTCTTCTGTTTTGACGTGGTAGGTGAAGTTAGTAGAGAGGTGTTGGGCAAAATTGTGAGCTGTTGACAAGTACACCCAAGCAGGTTTGAATAAGGTGCTTTATAGAAAATGTAGTTTTTGACTTTGGTAATAACGCACGTTTTGGTTTTGATAATTGCACACAGTTCCCCAGAAGAACAAGGTATGCTTTTTGACCTCATTAGCGCAGGCAGCAGGCTGAACATGGGCTTCAGTTGTTCCTGTATTGTTTCTTCATTGTACACTGAGATACATTCATGCTCCCATCATCCCAGTGATTTGTTCATGTGCTTCTGTGACTGAAAATTTCCCAGTGGAGAACAGGTCCTGTCGAATCACACATGGGTTCGGCCCAAATGGTGTTATTTTGTGTCACAGAGCAGCAAAATTGCTTAGAGCCAGAATCATCCACACTGAGGCATGCACCTCAGTAGTATCTGGGGCAAATCAGTGAGACAGCTAATGTCATACTGCAGGCCTTGGGCAGCCTGACAATCATGATAAACAAACAAACAAACAAAAATGTTGGAGAGCTCTGGTAAGAACCTCAGATTCACGCGTCCTGGTCTGGCAGTCACGGCAGTCACTCTCAAACTGTGCAAGTCAGGAAAAACTAGTGGAAAGAAATCCTTTCTACTAAGCTTCACAGTACAGTAAGGAGTATCAACTACAATTTATACTGAGCTGGTTGTGGGATGACTTAGAAAGAAGCTATGGAAGACGTGTAACTGGGTATTTTGTAAGGACTGAGTTAGAATTCATTTGGGATGTGAGTCATAGCACTGTCACCCTTGAGTGAACGTACCTGTGTGAATGTCTCCATCAACAGAGACAGTTCACCTGGTCTTTCCTTCAGCAGATAAAGGCTGTAATAAAGTAGACCTGGGCTGTGGGAGCTCAGGGAGCCTCAGCCGCACCATTTGTTCTTATTGCAGAAATTCTCACACAATGTACTGGGTTTGTGTGGCAAGGTTTGTTAACGGGGGCTACAGGGGTGGCATCAGTAAGAATCTGCCAGAAGATTCCTCTATGTTCAAGAGAGCCAATGCCAGCCACCTCCAAGATGGAGCCAAGGCTGAGCCCATCAGCAATGGTTGTAGTGCCTCTGTGATAACGTGTTTAAGACTGGAAAAAAAACCTGTGCAAAGGAAACTGCAGCAGAAGGGAGGAGTGAGAGCTCCAACTCTGCAGACACAAAGGTCAGGGAGAAGACATGTTCCAGGTGCTGGAGCAGAGATTCCCCGACAGCCCATGGTGAAGACCACAGTGAGACAGGCTGTCCCCCTGCAGCCCCTGGAGGATAACGGTGGAGCAGATATCCACCTGCAGCCTGCAGAGGACCCCATGATGGAGCAGGTGAATGCATTTGAAAGAGGCTGTGACTCTGTGGGAAGACACATGGGAGCCTACTGGAGCAGGCTTCTGGCGGGACCTGTGAACCCTGTGGAGAGAGTAGCCCACAGTGGAGCAAGTTCGCTGGCAGGACTTGTGACCCTGTGGGGGACCCAAGCTGGAGCAGTCTGTTCCCGAAGGACTGCACCCTGTGGAAAGGACCCATACTCCTCTCCCCGTCTTTGTTTCAACCCACGAGCCTTTTGTTATATTTTCTATTCCTCTATGTTCAAGAGAGCCAATGCCAGCCACCTCCAAGATGGAGCCAAGGCTGAGCCCATCAGCAATGGTTGTAGTGCCTCTGTGATAACGTGTTTAAGACTGGAAAAAAAACCTGTGCAAAGGAAACTGCAGCAGAAGGGAGGAGTGAGAGCTCCAACTCTGCAGACACAAAGGTCAGGGAGAAGACATGTTCCAGGTGCTGGAGCAGAGATTCCCCGACAGCCCATGGTGAAGACCACAGTGAGACAGGCTGTCCCCCTGCAGCCCCTGGAGGATAACGGTGGAGCAGATATCCACCTGCAGCCTGCAGAGGACCCCATGATGGAGCAGGTGAATGCATTTGAAAGAGGCTGTGACTCTGTGGGAAGACACATGGGAGCCTACTGGAGCAGGCTTCTGGCGGGACCTGTGAACCCTGTGGAGAGAGTAGCCCACAGTGGAGCAAGTTCGCTGGCAGGACTTGTGACCCTGTGGGGGACCCAAGCTGGAGCAGTCTGTTCCCGAAGGACTGCACCCTGTGGAAAGGACCCATACTCCTCTCCCCGTCTTTGTTCCCGACAGCCCATGGTGAAGACCACAGTGAGACAGGCTGTCCCCCTGCAGCCCCTGGAGGATAACGGTGGAGCAGATATCCACCTGCAGCCTGCAGAGGACCCCATGATGGAGCAGGTGAATGCATTTGAAAGAGGCTGTGACTCTGTGGGAAGACACATGGGAGCCTACTGGAGCAGGCTTCTGGCGGGACCTGTGAACCCTGTGGAGAGAGTAGCCCACAGTGGAGCAAGTTCGCTGGCAGGACTTGTGACCCTGTGGGGGACCCAAGCTGGAGCAGTCTGTTCCCGAAGGACTGCACCCTGTGGAAAGGACCCATACTCCTCTCCCTGTCTTTGTTTCAACCCACGAGCCTTTTGTTATATTTTCTCTCTCCTGCCCATCTGAGGAGGGAGAGCAATAGAGCAGCTTTGGTGGGTGCCTGGCATCCAGCCAGGGTCAGCCCACCGCTCACAATCACAGAAGCATTGATTGGGGTGGGCATCTGGATGTCTTTCAGTCAATCCTTCTGTTAAAACAAGAACTATCACTATCGCTAGATCATTACATCTATCACCAGCTATCATTGACTATCCCCACACTAGAAAAATGGCTTGGCTTGGTTGAATATTGAAAAGCAGGAAAGTCCAGCTACTCTCCATAAATGCTTTTTAGTGTCACACTATCTTGCTAGTGAAGAAATTCTTCCTAATCACAGAATCACAGGATCGATTTGGTTGGAAGACACCTTTAAAATCAAGTCAAACCGTTAACACAGCACTGCCAGGTCACCTCTAAGCCATGTTCCTAAGTACCATATCTAGATGTCTTTTAAATACTTCCAGGCATGAGAACTCTTACCACCTCCCTGGGCAGCCTGTTCCAATGCTTCACAACCCTTTCTGCTGTAAAGAAATTTTTCCACACAGCCAACCTAAACCTCTCCTAGAGCAAACAGAGGCCATTTCCTCTTGTCCTATCACTTGCTCCTTGGGAGAAGAGATGGACTCCCATCTCGCTGTAACCTCCTTTCAGGTAGTTCTAGAGA
>NW_010426439.1:26787-30934 GCF_000710305.1 Buceros rhinoceros silvestris | reverse complement strand
GAGCTGGAAAGTGAAATCACTGACCAGAATGGGTTATGTTGTAGCTCAAACCCATACAAGGGCCTTTGCTTCATTTACCACTTTCTCAGCAACTTTTGTGCCAAACTGCTCGGTCATCTACATGCACTGCAGTTTCCAGGGCAGCCCATGTTTGCAGCCCTGATGAAAACAGCCTGTGAGGAAATGGGCTGTGTTCGCAGAGAGTGACCTATTTCCTCCTCTGAGGCAGTAATGCAATCATATCAAAACCACTAATCACTAAAACACTCAAAATAATACTTTTTTTCTCATTAGAGTCTATTTCCTTGCTGAACTCCTGATTTCTTCTCTCAGCTGACCTACTGCTAGTAGTATTTTCAAAGGAAGATTTCAGTATCGCTGCTTGTTTAATAGTGGGAACAATTCCTTCTCTGCATCTGACAACATACACCGTAGATGGAGCATGGAAAATTTTAGCCTAAAAATCAGAACTACATCGTGTTTCTAGGTCCATGAAAAAGGAGCTTTTAATTTGCCCCAGTGAGAGTGATAATGGGTTTAATTACTTTGCACAGGTGGAGTCTCCTAGGGGGAAAGGTGGGCTCTAGATTTTTGTGCTCTGAACTCCCAGTTACCCAGTGCAGTATTCTCAGTGTGCTGCAAATAGGAGCTATTTTGTGAACTCAAACCACAGTGTGGGAGCCCGAGCTATGTTCAGAGAAGCCTACGTTCCAAAAGAGAAAGACATTTTAATAAATATTTAGTGATATCGGCAGGGTGGTGTTTCAGAGTCCTTCTGGATCCCTTAATATAGCAACTGGATGTGCCCCAGCAGTTGCATTTTATCCTGCCTCACTGTGACAGGGAGCGTGGGAAGCACAGCCCTTGGGCTGGGCTCCTAAAGAGCAGACTTACCCTGCCATCACAAGACGGGTGTGAGGCAGCTCAGAGAAGGGCGACATTTGCTCATGGCACATCATACCCACCCCTGCAGTACCTGAAATGATCCCTCCAGAAAACAGAGATGATAACATCTGTTGCGCTTGGAAGCGCTGAGCACTGGAAGTGGGCTTGGCAAAGCCCCAGGCTCTGTACCCATGCTCCTAAAGAAAATCTCCTCATTTGAGATCCTCTTCCTCTGAAGAGCGGAGACACAAGGTATACTCCCTAACAACAAATCTTTTGCAATCAGAGGAGTTTTCAACCATTTTGGTTTTCTCTACAAAACAACTCTGATGTTTAAGTTTTCTGTGTGGGATCAAGGACTGGCTTTTCTCCTGACTGAAGCTGATGTCTCTGTTTTGCAGGGGAACACCAGTGCCCAAGGTGCTGTGTTTTGTTATTGCTGAGAAATCCTCACCTTTAGAAAACCCAAACCACAAGAAAACATCTATGCCTGTGGAAGCATTCCTGTTGTGTGGGCCACCAAACACTCCTCTGTGAAACCTGTGAGGTAGAGGAGTCAAACAAGAATGAAGAACTTGGAGCAAGGGCAAATTCAAAGCTGTGCTGAGCACCACAAGTGATGGCTTGTGGCCCAGTGGTACCTGCTGAAGGAAAGGACTAGGACCATGAAAATTCAGTTAATGAAAAGCTCTTGGGTCTCTGCAGCCTGGGGAGAGCACTACAAGCACAGAGGCTGAGGCATTTTGCTCAGACTCTTCACATGAGATTATTTAGCTAACTACCATTAAAGCTGTTTTAGACTCCTCAGTTCTCCTGCCAGCCAAAGACTTCTAGGGAACTAGATGAGTAAGTGTAACTGAGAAAACTAAACATCCATGGGCCTGGCAAGAAAGTCAGTGCTCAGACTCCTCTCCACAGCTTCTCCACTTTGAAGCTGTTACGGGATATCTAAGAGAAAGAGGCCGGGCACCAGTCAACTGAAAATCATTAACTAGTCAAGGGCCAGGAGTGACCCATGCAATTATTATATGTAGATGCTCCTATTAACTGTGTTTTAAAACACGGATTGATGTAGACAAGAAGGTGCAGTGAAAAGATATGTTGTACAAAGGACTATCTCAAGCAACCACAGAGGAGAAAGGGACAATTTTACCCCTCCTTGAAGCCAAGAGCTATTCACGAGCCAGCTAAGACGAGGAGATGGCTTCTAGATAAACAGAAATCTATAATGACAGGCAATAAACATTGTTTTCAGCAAGAGTGTCCAGAGTATCTGCTGGGTCAGGAACAATCTGTGTGGGTTTTGAAAGAAAGGCTAGACCTACAGGGTCCCATGAAACACCTCAGAAAGGAGATTGGTGGTAAGATCTAACAGCCACCTGAGAAAAAAGGAAGAGAAAAGGAAAAAATGAAATTAGAATCTCTCTTAAGTCGAACTGCAAGGTTCCTCTGATGGAAACTCCCTAGCAGGAAACTTTTCTTCTGTATATGAGTTTTCCTGATGGCAACTACCAAGTTGAAGCAGCTAACATGTGTCCTGAGGCTCTGACAACAACCCAGGCAGGAGAGAGAGAGCACGTCAGCTGAGCAAGAAAAAGGGAGGCTTTTCTGAAATAACTGCATTTCTTCACCTCTGTGAAGTCTTTTAGAAACATTTACAGCTTGATTAGTATGGATTTTATAAATATTTACCTTTCCTTATAAATTACATATGTATTATAAATTATATATATTTATTATGGAGAAATATTTTGCCTTTTGTCTTGGCCAGTCTTCAGTGTGATTTAAGGTAAGGGGATAACAGAAAGCTATTCCTTTCCTAAGGTGAATCTAATACCCTTAACAAACAGATGAGTGTGCAAGTCAGCTGGGGAACTGATAGAGCAAAAGTTAGAGGAGATTTGTTTAATTGGAGGAGATTGGAACTCTAATAAAAGTGAACACAAACAATCAAATTTTAATCTCGGGATGTAGGTAGCAAAGTAGGGGCTATGCTGCAAACTGCCCAGCATGCAACATACATGGCCACCTCTCCGGGGCAGGTTTTGCGTGTGCGTGTGCGGGGTGAGGGGCTGGGGACGCAAAGGGATGACACCAGCTGCCTTGAGGCAAGAGTGGCTCAGCTGGAGTAGGGCAGGAGCAGGTCTGCCTGGGGAGCAGACATCATGAGGTGTCTGTGCAGATCGCTTGGGGAATGCAGGAGAGAAGCCAGTGGTGGCCGTGGTCATTGTGGGCACTAGGGATAAAGGCGGGATCTTTGTGGCTTAGCTATGAGGCAAGAGAGAAGCTCAGGCCAGACCACTGTTTTAGTGCATTAATGAGACAGTAGTCAATTCAGGTATGTCAGGAGTGGAGGAATCTTTTGCCAGTGATACAGGAATGAGTGAATCCAGGTTACTGGTGCTGCAGACTGAAAGGTTTGCAGAGGAGTACTTAATCAGAAACAACAGGGTAACTGATGGGTGAGGGAGAGCAAGTGGGCAGGACTGATGAGAGCTGAAAGGGCAGTGATCTCATACCCAGTGCACCTCTGACAAGGCCAAGAGGAAAATAAAGCCTGGCTGTAATAACTAGGGAAGGCAAATCCAGCTGCCCAGAAATCCACTTGGCTGGCAAGTGCTACCTTGAGTGACTGTTCAAAAGGAAATCTTATGTGTAATTCTGCAATTACACGCAAAGCCCAAAATGAGACGGGGGAGCTGGAAGGCTTGGCATCAGACAGCAACCCTGGTGCGAGGGGAACTTCACAGACCTTCTGCAGAGAGAATAATCAATAGGAGCCTGTGTTGCCATGCTACCAGCTCTGTAATAATGATAGTGTAGGACGCACAGGTGGAGAAGGGGCACTGTGCGTGGAGGTCTATATAATTTGCAACAGCATAAAAATATTATGGGTAAAGAGAAGCACTACAGAGTTCTTGTAGGCAGACATCCCATACTCTAATAATAAAAATATAGTACTAGAAATGCACTACCAAACTCCTCCTCATAATGATGACAGCCATCAGAAAACATTAAGTGACAGTAGGAAGCTGAAAGCACGTAGCAATAGCAGGAGACTTTTGATGCTTTTATAAAGAAGTGATGCTGCAGCAGAACAAGACATAGTGTCCATGTGCAACAAATGCCTGGTTCCTAGAACAATTAGTCCTGCAAAAAAATCCACAACACAAGAGATGCTACTCTACATTTGATCTTTAGTGCTGCACAGGAGCTAGTTCAAGCTGGTTTTGGTGGAGGGAGCCCTGTATTGGCAAGCCCA
>NW_010426439.1:24712-26672 GCF_000710305.1 Buceros rhinoceros silvestris | reverse complement strand
AGCAGTGTTCCAGGACAGAGAAGCAGTCTCAGAAGGAAGAAGCCTACATATTTTGAGGACTGTTTAGAAAACCAAACAAAACTCAACAAAACCTGTATTAGAAGCCTACATTCCAAAAGAAAAAGATATTTTAATAAATACCGAGCCCAAAGTCTATCAGTGGAATAGTCAGCAAGACTATTATAGGGCAAAGATCGCTATTTAGAAAGCAGAAGGCTTGTCCAAGTGTGCAGAACAGGAAAGCCTGTGTCATGGCAAGTCAACTACGGAGAGGAAACTAAGAGCATTAAAAAAAAAAAAAGGAAAAAGCACCTGGTAAAGGATGTTCTGGCTCACAGTAAGATTTGCAAAACCACTGAAAGATACAAGACTGCTAGGGAACTGGCAGGGTTGCTTGGAGGCAAAAGGGATCTCTCAGGGATAACAAGGCCATAGCAGAGAAACTCACTGAATTCACTCTTCCCTGCCAAAGATGTTGGGGTATTTTCACACCTGATGCAGCAAACAGGTCAGAGGAACCAGCTCCACTCAAAGCATGAGCGCAGGAAATATAAACCAACCAGATGAGTGAGAGGCCAAGAAGTAATCAGGACCAGATGATTGAGAGGCCAAGAAGTAATCAGGACCAGATGGCATTCATACTAGTATCCCAAAGGATCTCAAATGCGAGACTGCCAGCCAACACAGTGAGACTGCAACCCACCATTACAATCAGGAGCTGTGCCAGGGGACTGGCTTGTCTACAAGAAGGGCTTGAGATGGCAGCTCGAGGGCCACGAGATGGTCATCTGAGTGCGGGGAGCTACCGACCACTGAGACAAATTTCCACCTCTGGTGCATTGTGGAGTCTGTAATGAAGAACAAGGACACTGAGCTCACTGAAATGCCAGTCTGCTGAGAAAGAGTCAGCAAGGACTTATGAAAAGGGACATCCTGCCCCACTTACCTGCTGAAGGGCTGAGGGGATGATGGACGAAGGGGGCCCAGTGGTCATACGTATATACAGATATGTATGCATTATATAGTTGCATTTGCCAAAGCCTTTGACAAATGGTGACAGCTGAGTGTTAGTGTTTTTTAATGTAAGGTGATGCATGTTGGGAAACTGGCTGTTAGATGCAGGAAAGGGCATTTGGCATTGGCATTACTGACCATTTACTGAAGTCATTTCTGCATTGGCTGCAGCAGCAGAAGCAACCAAAAATGTCAGCAAAATGAGGGGCATTGTCAAGAAGGTTATGGAGAACAAAGTAGGGTATCACCTTGTATAAAACCTCCCTGCATCCCCATAGTGAGATGTTCTGGTCTCTACATCCAAAAAAGAGATTATGGAGTTAGAGAAGGTGCAGAGAAGGACAAGTTAAATGATCAAGGAGACAGAGCAAGGACTAAAAATCCTGAGACTCCTCAGTAGAGAAAGAAGGAGGGCGAAGAAGGATGTGGTCCAGGTTTATAGAGTCATGAGGGTGGAGGACAGTGTGACTGCACAGTTATTCATAGAGTCCTGCAGTACAGGGTCTTTGGGTGCTCAGCAGAGTTGTTGACAGTGTGCTTTCAAACAAAAAAGAGAGGACGCTCCTCAGTGCAGTGAGGAGCGGGCAGTGCTGGGAGCTTGCTGCCGCAGCAGGCAGTGCAGGCAGGTGGCTCAGCAAGGTCAAAACAGGATCAGACAAATGCAAGGACGTTAAATGGGAAGACTGGGCAAGGATGTACTCTCCAATCCCCATGGACAGCAGTCAGGAAGCTGGGGAAATGCAAGGGGAAGTTGATCAGGCAGGTGACCAGGCTCTCACGTTCTTTCTCACCAGCCTCTTCTATTGCCACCATCAGAGATTGAATATGGGGCTAGATGGACATCTGTCCAAGCTGCCAGAACATTTCTCATGGTCTCAATTTGCTGACAACTCCTAGCAATGTAACGACCACAGCTGACTTCACTGTGTTCCCCCTAATTCCTGCT
>NW_010426439.1:11604-24618 GCF_000710305.1 Buceros rhinoceros silvestris | reverse complement strand
GTTGAAGTGAGACCGATGCCTGTAGTGTGTCAAAAAGCTGTTACTGGGAAAGCAACGATAGTCAGCAGCCCTGGGAGGGCTGTGGAGGGCAGTAGTCAAGTCATCCAGTACCTCAGTGGGATCACTGAGACAAGGGGAGGAATTTCTATGCCATGCCTGGACAGATGGACACGGTCCTTTTGAGGAGGTGTGGTGGAGAGGTGCTGCTACTAAAGGTGTAAAAATGAAACTCTACGCTTCCAAACTGCTGATCTCAGATCTGCAGCTCGGAAACACTCCATTCACTATAACACGAGGAACTACCAAGTAACCTATTTTTAATAAGGTGTTTTGCATATGCAAAGTTAAATAGAGAAATTAAAATCAGGATGTTCATTCAAAACATAGTTCTTTGCTATGTTAAGTGATAAATATATAGATCCTCCTGTATGCCAGGAGATGCTCTCTGCATCTATCGCAACATCCCTTTGTCTGAAGAGAGACCAAGACACCACAGTCTCATGTTCGTTACCCAGTTAGGAAGGCAGTTGTGATACCACTGCTATATAGATCACTTGCGTGCATTTGCCACTGCACTTCTCAGAAAAACAGAAGTTCTCATGGGTTTTTTAAGTTCCCTTTGGCTTTCTTTTTACCATTCACTTTGCATTAGAGGAGCAGTGTCACCAAGAATAAAAGCAATAGGATGTCATATTTAGAATTAATGCTAAATTTATCAAAATATGGCATTTTATTAGCCATTCTACATGTACAATTATGAAAAAAATTGAGTCTGTTGTTTAACACTTTTTATTTTAAAAGTTTGCTATAAAACACATATATATATTTCATCTAGTTAACAAACTAAACTCATAATCAGATCCACAACTTGATTGTTATCTTGCACTTGACAAACATTCCTAGTTACATAAATCCATCCTTTTTTCTGCCCAAAAAGTTTATCAAGACCGGCTTTGTCATAAAGAAGTTTAGTCAATGATCACAACTTCTGGAAAATAAAAAACTTACTCAAATAGTAACAAACATAAGTTGTATTTTAATCATTGCAACCATTTTTATCTATATCAGAAAAAGCAGACAAATCTTGTCCTACCTCAGCTCATGTGCCCTCTGGTGTCTTCAGAATCTCCTCCTTCTGCTTCCTGTTGTTCACAACTTTCGGCTTTGTTATCGGAAAGGAAAAACACGAAGACTTGATGCAAAACCCAAGCGCTATTTATGCAGAAGCCACAGATGAGTGATGAACAGTAGGAAATGGAAGGAAATCCTGACTAAAATATCTTACTTCTTCTTCAGAGAGCTTCAAAAGCTGCTTCTTCAAAAAGCTCAAAGAGCAGTATTAGCAATCACATGGCTATCTGCCACAAATTTCACCCAGTGAAAGAGGCTCTGCAGCTACGTGGCATGTTGGGAAGCTTTCTGGATTGCTGTATTTGGCCTCACACTTCTATATATGTGCTTTCAATAATCAGGGTTCTCAAAACATCAGAGGCCATCCCGCACAGAAGCTTCACAGTTCTACACAGAAATACAGTTCTTGGAATTATGAAGTGGACATATGCCTGGCTTTTCATGCAGAAATTGCAAACAGAACAGAATTGTAAACAGGCTGCTAGCAGCTCGTGAGTAATCTCATTTAGGTCATAGTTTCAGGCTGAGTTTACAGAGCTGAGGGACTACTTTGCCTTGAATTTTGATAGGAATAAAATACATAGCTCTGTTAGGTCATGAGCAAGTGGCTGCGGTGAATGCCTTACTCCCCCTTAATGCTTTACTGCTTCCCAGGGGATCAACAATAACTGCACAGATATCTGCTCCAAGCCCACCGCAGTTGTGAAATAGGTATGTATACATACTATAGGTATAACGGCTTAGTTATTCCTCTTCTGTGCTGTCAGCACATACAGGTGGACCAGGCACATCCAAGTGCTTTCTAGCTGCTGTGTTGTATTTCATACTGGCAGCAGATTAGGAGTCCACACACATGGCTGCTTATGACAGCTCAGCAGATGGGGAGTCTCCCAAAAAACCTTCTTGCCACATACATTTGTAGTTGACGATGCCCCAAAGTTCTTTGGATAATGACTGCAATCTCTCCTCCACTGGTCACTTGTGCCTGATTCTCATTTATCACTCTTCACTGTGGTTGTACACGTGGACTTGAGAACAGGCAACATAGTCCTCTGGGCGTGCTCCCCATGCAGGGTCATGGTGGCAACATGCAGTGGCTGCAAAGACTCATGTCATCAGAACACAGCTCGTGATCAGCTCCATGAGCGTGGGGGGGTTTTAGCATGGGGTTAAAAAAAGGACATAGAAAATCATCTTAGCTAGGAATTAGACTAACACCTTCAGTCTCCAGGATGAGCACAAAATCCATGAGTAGTGTTTTTTAACATTTGCCTACATTTGCACTGACAGAGCAAAGTGAGCTTAAAAAGCTCCCCAACAGAAGTCCACCTCAAGTGAATTTTCAAGATGTAGTGTAATGGTGAATTAGGACCCTCCTGAGACCACTCATGCCTAACTTAAACTTCGCCAACTCTCATGGCACCTGAGCCTATGGATAGGTGTCCTTTTCTAGCTGTGTTTGCAATGGCTGCTTTGGCTGCCATCTCAGCTGTTTCCCTGCCAAGATCTGCCTGCGGAGTGGCTCATGTGCATGCCCTAACTCTGTTTGGTCATTGAGGCAGGTACTGTAGACACCTGGAACAGGAGATTTCTGCTCACCCAGCCCATATATACCGAACCAGGGTAGAAATGACCCCATGAGCAGCTTGGCAGACAGATTTCAGGAACAGAGCCCTTTGGGAAGTAGCCGTAACATGCGACAGAGCAGCATGGAGTGCGACTGCTTCAGCCAGCAAGACCATGGCCAGAGGACAGCTATAGCCTCAGTGTTCACTCAGAAGATGCCCCCGTAACACGGACTGCATCTTGTCTGCAGCCGGCAGAGACCAATCCAGGCATTGCAGTAGCATAGCAGCCTGATGATACCTCCATCACATGGCTCACAGTGATAACCACACTGGGACTGATAGGCAGGCTGTTCTCAGATACACAAGGTCACAGACCGAAACATGCAGAAAAGTTAGATATTGATCACATTTTGTTTTCCTGAATGCATTCTGAGAACATCTCTTTCACCATATGATATGGTTATCTTCGTTGCCCGAAAAATTTCCCACATAGATCTTCTTAAATGGTCTGCTTTCTGGAGAGTTCTGTTTCCTCCCTTTCATAAATTAATTCTATATTTTGCTTTTTAGCCTGGCTTTGAATAAATAGGTTGGGTGACAACTCACCCTGCACCTAATGAACTAGATGTGGAGTGACTGCTTGGGATTTTTTAGAAACAGTCACTGGATGACTCAGCTTCCGAGGGAGTTTATTACATTTCTTACTAATAAAAACTTGAGTTTTTCTGAAGAAGACATCTCAGAATATCATGAAGAATCAAAGACTTTCATCACAAGACGCTGTGATATATCTTATACTCAATACTTAAGAGCCTAGATTATTTCTGAATTTTGAGTCCCATACAATCTGTAGATGATCAAGGATGCAGCAGACCACAAACCACACCTCTGGGCTGCAGCTACTCACTGTCCTGCCTCCAGTTCTATTCCTTTTTGCCTTTCTGGTTTCACCACAGCCCAGAAAAGCAGGAAGGGATCTCCTCCTTTCCCTTCCTCACAAACCCTGCCTTCCAGCCTTGCAGAGGGGCACTGCCCACAAAGGAGGACTCCAGCCCCCAGTGGCAAGCAAAGCCACCACTGCAGGCTCTAAATACCAGATGCCAAATTTTGGATCTGAAATAAGCACTGCAGACCAGGTAGAAACCAAAATTTAGACTGTTCTTCCCCTGTTCAGCATTTCCTGTAGGCTAGTTCAAATGTCCTCAGGGGCTGAGCACCACCTGGTATCAGTCAAGGAGCCTGTCTCCCACACTCCCTGGACCTTGGACATCCCAAACACACATCATGCTATTACGAGCTCCATAGGGCCAGGCCTACCCCCACAGCAGTACTTCATCATCCAAAAGCCAGGTGAGTTGCTATCCGAGTCCATTGCCTGGTGCATCCCTCCGTCATTGCAGTCTCACTGGGGAGGTTGTCATCTGCTTCACACCTCAGCAGAAGGGGTTGAGAACTACCTGGAACCCACCTGGGTCTGGATGCATGAGCACAGCCCAACAGACTCATGGAAGTTCATCAGCTCATGGGACGTGGATACATTTGAATACCACCTTGGGTAGCTCAGCAGCCCCACGGCTGCGGGGACTGTGGATGGGAGACATAGAATCCCCAGCACCAGCGGAGCTGGGGTGAGGCATCGACTGTCCCAGGGAAGCCAGATGAAGGAGTCTGCATATTTTTCTCATCTCTCAGTCAGTCTTTTGCTATCTGCAGGCACGAACTTCCAGTGACAGAGTTGTATTTTTTTCATGCCAAGAGATTTTTGGTAAAAATGGATGTCAGGCAAACAGAAGGGATTACCCCCGTTTAAGACTTTAGTGCTGCATGTCTTCAACATGACAGTTTAGCCTACTAACACACATCTATTTCTAGAGACTAAAATTACAAAGCCTACATTAATTTTCTGTGCAATCCAGAAAAAAACAACATCCAGTGTTAGTAGTCATCTGTTCTCAGCCATAAGGCTGGATAGATGGGAAGATGAAAGTGACTACTTCATGAAGAAGGGGGAAGAAGTAGGTGCAGTTTTAATGGGAATTATTTGGAAAGGAAAAGCACAGAAGGTTTTCAAGCTGTTTCTTTTGCAACATTAGTAGTGACATCTTTTTTAATTGCCTGGGGTCCTTTCTTAATTGTTTGCTGTTCCTCATTAATATACTGATGAGGGCAGCAGAACATTAATATAGCTGGAATGGAAAAAGACATCTAATGTTGTCTTTACATAAAATAAACTGTTCTTTTTTAAGTGTGAAGAACTAAAACTGGAAATGTTTTTTGCCAGCCCCTCCAAAGGCTGCTGTGAGCCTTGGGAAGAATTGATTGTCTCCAAAAGCTGTGGAGCTGGTGAAAGCTGGGACCATTAATGCTCTTCCCAGAGAATAATCAATCCAATCCTTGGCTCTGAAGAGACTGAACTGAAGCAGGACAAAACACCAAACATATTCTAAAGCCTTCATCTAAAGCCCACTGAAGTAATTGGAAAGAGTAGTAT
Source organism: Buceros rhinoceros silvestris (assembly GCF_000710305.1). NCBI lineage: Eukaryota > Metazoa > Chordata > Aves > Bucerotiformes > Bucerotidae > Buceros > Buceros rhinoceros. Next base: position 19,428 of record NW_010426439.1, on the reverse strand, counting down.
CTTTTTGGATTAAAACCTAAATAATGCAGCCTCAGAAGCTGTGACTGAAAAAAAAAACCTTTTTTTTTCTTTTCAACTAGCTAAAAGCATTTTGGATCTAACATGTGCAAGGTTGTCAGTGTGCCAGGTATATTCTATCTTGTCTGTGTAGAGTAACTTCAAAAACCTCTCTCTCTCTACTCATGCAGCCATTTCTCTACCTACTAACCACTGTGATGCTGAAGGGTCTTCCTGCTTGCATCATGTATTTTCAATAACTGCACAATCTGCAATTTCAACCTCTATTACTTCTGGGTTTTGTGTTAGACATTACAGGATTGCAAACTGATGGGCTGATAAAAGTGCAGAATTTGAAGGATTTGGCAATAAATTTAGTTATCTGTCTCAAGATTTGGTCTCCTAAAGATTTATCATTTGTATATCTTGGCACATGTATGCAATTCTATAGTTTCACAGAGCTCTGTGTTTTGGACTGTGTTTACGCAGTATTAAACGTTCTGTGAATCCTCTGTTATTCTGCTGAACTCTTCCTTCACAGAAATATAGAAAATTGAAACAAAACGATCTTCCTTTCTTCTCTTCTTGCTGACTCTTTTTCAATATCCCTTACTGAACAGCTGGATAAAACCCAACAACAATTGTTCTACAATAAGAATGACCAGATGCTCTGCATTTTATACCCAATGGCTAAACACTACTGTAAGATACACAACCTGCAATTCCACCCAATCTACTTTCAGACCAATGTAAACATTGCTAATACTTAGCAAAAACATTATCATAGAAAACATGCCTTGCTGCAGCTCCATTCCCCAACCCCAGTACCTTTTTTATACTGTAGTCCCTTTGCTGTCTTACCCAATACAGTGAGGGGATTTGTGTATGTCCGTATACAACAGGTATAAGGGCAGCTGCATGGATGCATGTGTGTGCATGAATCCACAGAAGAGCATTCGGATGCAAGCACTTGAAGAGAACCCATTTGTGTGCGTGTGTATTTGTAATATAAATGCATATGGTACACATACATGCCCCATAAAAAGACTGAACTCCAGCGTCAAGGCTAAACTGAGCTGGTCAGAATTTAGGGAGCCATGGGAAGAAGTGTGGGGTACAATTCTTCTGCTCTTTTCATCCAAGGCTGATGGCTTTCATCTGTTGGAGGTCTGTCTCCCTGGAGCACAGGCAAGGTTCTTCCTTCAGGCACTGGCCACAGCCAGCAAAAAACTTAGTTTATGGTTTTGTCCTTGGTCTGGATTTTAACAACATTTCTTCAGATAAAACTCAGGTGGGGTTAGATCTCAGTGGCCATATTTGCTACACTATTGCCTTTGGGAAATGTTCAAGTACAGTATGCTGTTCAGTACTTTTAAAATAATTTTTAAAAGTATTTTCAAATATCACATAGCGTATTTTTTTACATATAGTGTATATATTTTAAAATATCGTATAGTCTATATATGCGATTTTGAGGAAGACAATAACACGACCTTTTGTCCCAGATTTTTACTCAGAATTTTAGGAAAATATCTAAGTCTCTATGATGGGTCATAAATATATTGTAAAAAATGTCTATGTATGAATAAAATTTCCAGCCTTCCAAATTGCTTGGATTACATATTTCTTTTACAATCAGTAAGCAAACAGTGTCCCCCTGGATAAAAATTAAAGCTCATCTTTGCCACAGGCTACATGCTTTTGTGAAATGATTTAGTGAAATCCTCTTTACTGGCATATACTGAAAGCAAGACTGTCTGAGCAGGGCTGGACATGGTGGTGACAAAGGTGGGAGGGGGCAGGGGAAGTTCTGCAGCAGCAGGTTCCTCCACTGTTACAGGATGTGGATCGTTTGGTGCTAAGCTGAGTCCATCACCCACACACCCTGCCCTGACGCACGCTGCTGTGCTGAGCTGTTTAATGCAATCTTTTCCCTCTAACTTAGACATTTAAGTATGAATTCTGGGTTTCTTTGTGTGAGACAAGGGAAGCCCAGGGTGTGCAGTCTCCTCACACATGCCTGAGTACCAAGTGCAGGGGCACCTCAGCACCCATCTTCATGGCTGATTGTCACCAAATGACCCTTTTCACCAGCACAACTTGTGCTTGGGACCAGTCTGGAAAGGTCTGAGCAGCCTGACTTGGGCTGGCTACACAACCAAGCGATCATCAGTCAAGCCTGCATGGAGTTTTACAGTAAAACCAGGAGATAATTCACTCTGTCTTGATTACACTGCCTTGTTTTGCTTTCAGAGTCCTTGGTACAACGAGGACAACCTGGGCAGCGGCTAACTGGTTTTTTTGCTGCAGGAAGGAAATAAAGGGAAAGACACGATTTAATTCGGTTTTGTTTGGCAGAGATGTTTCTTCCGCTTTGTTGTTGTTGCTACAAGACCAAAGCTATAATTCTCTTGAAATCCGGCGCATGCCACCAGAGAAGAATTAGCACAATGGTTTTAGTTTTATGTAACATTCCCAATACACAGCGACTGAGCACTTCAGAAGAGAATAAACAAAATGAAGTAAGCTGTTTGTTCAGCGTATTCCAACACCCGTCCATCTGCCTCCCTTTGTACTCGCAGTCCCTCAGCCACAACTTTTCTTATCTGTCACTGTCAAAAATATGACTCATTTTTCACATAATAGACTGCAGAAAAAGTAGATAAGTTTTTATACATAATAAAGCTTTCTCTTGTCCAGGATCTCCTGCATCAGCTCTTATTTTACTTCTCATTAAAAAGAGTAACACAATGAAAATGTACTTTTTCTAGCCCTAGAAGGCTGCAGCAGGACTCGCTGCCCATATCACAATTGGCTGTTTGACTCTTCACAGAACCAGGCAAATAAACCTTTGGTATAGATAATTTTAGGAGAAGGGATTTGGTGAATGGAAGGAAGACTCTACCTCTCTATCCAGGCATCTTATAAGCTCAACAAAAATACTTTCATGGCTGCAAAGCAGAAGCCACTCCAGTGTGGGAACTCTGCCCAAAATGTCTGCCCACACGACTCCATCAGGTTTTGAATCTGTGTTTCATCACCATAAAAAATGTATCCCAAAGCAGATGAAATAGTTCCCATGGGAAGGCTCTGTGTAATCTGCCCTACTGGTGACACCTCCAGCAAGCACCCCTTTTCCCGGGCATTGTGCTGTGCTCTGCTAGCAACAAGGCCAATAGCAGATTCTCAGGTTAAGGCTGTGTTTGCCTAGCACTTTTCTCCCTGCTCTTGCTCTCCCCATGCTGAACTGATTTTAACATCTCGTCTGGCAAAACACACAGCAGGCCATCAGCAGACTTCCAACGCAGATAAAATCTCACAGCTTTTTTCACACAAATCTCACACTTTCCCACAATGAGACCCTCATATGCATCAGGCAAGTGCTGCTGCCACAGGAATCTCTTGTGTTAGACTGATATTCCTATGATGACAACATCACTTGCCAAGCAGATGAGAGGAGAGATCCAGCAAACCCAGAGGTCCCCTCCCAAGTCTGCTGGGACCTGTGACCCACACGTGTGGTGTATGTGGCACCATGCTGGGGTGAGGAAGGCTCTTACCAGAGTAAATTATGTCTCTGACCAGCAAATTGATCTTTTGTATTTCTCAGGGCTGAGAAATGTAGTTTTTCTTAGTTGCTACAATCACTAGTACCCACGCACAGGACAGGAGTGGGACAGGAGAGGCCCATCGCATCTGTTTGAGATGCTCCGACTTTGCCAGGTTATTTTGTGACGCTAAAGTTATTGCAGAAAGTTATAGGCTTATGTAAAGAGGAAAAAAGGGATAGTTAATATGCTTTAAAATTAAGGCAGTTGTTTACCTTTTGGATCTTAACATGACTTAATAGAACTACATGATGCAGTCTCTAAAAAACATCACTCTGAGGAAAGCTCCGAAGAACACCTTTAATATGTGTTTGGCACTTCATTTGCTCTATTCTACATTTTAATTTCCTAGGCATCTCTTAAGTGCATTCAGTAGGATAGTAAGTATAATTCCTATGAGCTATCTAAATTACTTCTAGCAAATTTGTACCAGCACTTACACTGTATTAGCATCATTATGTTATAATTTAAACCTTTCATTTCACCAGTAATAAAAGGCAATTCTAGCAAATAACCCAAATATTCTAATTTAACTATAGTATCATGTCTTTCTTTTTTAATAATCAAGCATGGTCACTACAATAACCTCTGTAGGTAATAGAGTAATTTCTACATACCAGTATAGCAGCACTGTTCCCTTTTGTCAAGCAAACTTCCTGGGTTTAAGTATCCTCTGCTTGCATCTCTGAAAAGCTTAAATACTTCAGTAGGGTCAGCAGCATTATGTAGAATATCCTCCAGACACACCCCTAGAAAATTCTGCTTCCCTTTGACAGGCAATCCTGAAAACAGCTGCTAGTGTAAGCGAATCGGCTGTAGGAACTGCATGCTCCCACTTTAGAGATGTTCTCTGGTTTTCATTTTTCGTCTCTCTAGTGCACAGATCCATCACTTGTACTGCTGAAGCATATTAGAGCTCGAACTGTGAGACTGAAGTGATAAAATTAGCCGAAAGCTGAAAGCACACTTCTACTGTGTCAAGTTTGCAAACGGGCGATAGCGGCTCTTTTCTCTTTTCTGTTTGATACAGCAAAATGTAGTAAAGCTAACACAGGATTTTAAAATGAAAGCTTCCTTTGCTTCAGTATAAGAAATCTTAGCCACAGCTAAGATTCATATCTATAAAGATACCATCCAAATTACGTTTTATTGTTCCGTGAGATACAATACACAATGTTTGCATGTCACAGCCATGGAAACATAAATATTTTTCTTCCCTTTATGCCACTATTTAGTGGAATAAAAAACAACACAAAACAAAACAAAACTAGTGATGAAGAAATGCCAACATGTATCAACACATATTGGGTGAGTCTCAGGCCATGCTTATGTTCACCAGCAACATGAGACACTAGAGCTAGAAAGCAGTGATTGCCTTGGTAGTGCACAATGGTAGTCTTATTTAAATTCTGCAGAATAAAAAGCTACACAACAAGAATTAGACTTGCACCTCAGTCACTTAGGTGTGCCTGGAAAAAAGCTCTTTCTGGTGTCAGAGATGAAAATATAAGAGCTGATATATCCAATATACTGCTGTCAGTTTACTGGTTAAGACTTTATCCTGAAGGCCAGGTTTTGGAAGATCAAATTTACAGATGTACACACACGTTCTTCACATCATTGCAAGTGAAAATCAGATGCCAAGAAAGGCCACACAATATCAGTCAAAAAGCTCCCTTTGTCTGGCACCCTGTCTGTGACAGGGACCAATCAAGGATGCCTGTGGAGCAGCAGTTCAATAAAAAGTCAAGTATGTAGTGATGCTTCCCCAGAATAGTCTTTCAGCTGTCAACAATTCTTGCTTAAGGATTTGCTGCAGAAGAACTGCCTGGAGATTTAATAACCCTTGATGGGTTTTCCTTCAATGAATTTGCCCGTGTCAACCTTTGGCAACCACAGCATCTTGCACAGAAGTGTTCCTTTACAGAAGTACATATCATGGAAAGTATTCGCTGCAGAATTAGATCATGTACATTAGACATACATACATTAGAACTATATGCATGAAAATCACATCCTTTCATCTTTTCTGAACCTGCTGCCTGCTACGTTGCTTTGATAGTCCTTACTTGTATTGAAAAAGAACAGGAAAAAATTGTTTCTTCCTACATATGAAGAAAAGTTTGACAGCTTCAGAAAGAGGATCTACCTAGGCCAGCATCTTATCTTCAACAGAGGCTAACAGATAGGAACAAGAAAAACTTACATGGGACTTTCCCTTAGTATTCTCCCACCTTCCAACTACTTTTAGTAGACAGAATTTCTTCTGTTTAGTCTGAATCTGACTTCCGCTGACGTCATTTCACCACCCTTTGATCCTGTACAGTAAAAAGTGGTTCATTGGGAAGACAACATACAGTTTTCTGACATTACCATAGGTAAAGATTTCCTTCTATTACCAAACCTGATAGTGTCAATGTGTATTCCCCTTTTCCAGACCACATGTGGTTTTGTAGACCTTTGTCATCCCCATGTCACCTCTCTGCCAGGTTGACAAGTTCCAGCCTACCGCTTACTCTGTGCACAGAAGCTGGGCTGCACACCTTGGTCATTTTTAACCCTAAATCTTCTCCAAATATCCACTGAGCAGGGGCGCTCAATGCGGCACAGGATGTTAAAAACACAGGTGCATTATAGATTTATACAGTGGTATAGTTACGCGGGGTTTTTGTCTGCTCCAGAACATTAAGCTGAGGTCTTCATAGAATAAGCCCTCCTTTTTGAGAAACAGCAGTCAGCTCAGAGTGTCCCCATCTTGTTTACAAAGGTAAAATTGACGGACAAGGAGGCTTTTGGTGTGCACCATTTTGCATCTCTCTATTAAATTTCACGTGTAATTTAATTGCTTTGTTATTCATACTCACATGGTGCTTTTGCGGTTCTTCAGAGTCAACACTCATCTTTGCTGTTCTGCAGAATAGCAAAGTATTCTGCATATCATCTTCAAATTTTATCATGTCCTCACTTTTTACCTTCTTTTCTAGGTTATTTAATTACGTGGAACAACAAAGTCCCAGCAAAGCCCTCTGAAACACAGTAGAATCCTCTTTCCGCTCTAAAAATGGATCATTTGATTCTACCCTCTCTTTTCTGATTATTCATACAACAATCTTGTATTCCTTCTATCCAATAGCCACTCAATTGCTTTAAAGGTCCCTTTAGATTAGACTCTTTATTATCTTTTGAGAACCACCAGGTATGCTGAATCCGTATCTCCTTTATTCGCATGATTTTTCATTGAAGGGACTCCAATATATTTGTGTGACACAATTTCCCACTGTAAAATTTCTTCCTCTCTATAAAAATGTTCTTCCTCACTACAGAAAAGTTCTTCCTCACAATGTCTCGTTTACACATCTGTCTGCTAATCCCCAATGTTTCTCTAATAGCGTTACTAGTAATTTGCCCAGTACACACGCCAGGTTTTCGAATTAGTGGCTCCATTTTTCACATTAACTATCTTCCATTCCTTTGGTACTGAGACAGCTGTAAGTGCAAAGTCATACACTACAGTGAGAAAATCAGTAATTTCTACCTGGAGCTCCTCTGGTGCACTTTGGATAAAAAACATCAGGAAATGGGGACCCATTAATGTTAATTGACCATTTGTTCCACAAGATTTTTAGTTAAAACTGAGACACATCCACTGATTGATAAACCCCCTGAAGAAGGGCCATCCAGGCTTTTCCTCAGCAGACTGATCCAAAAATTGCAAATGTATTTGGGTTTTCTCTCTGTGTTTTTTCTTCTCTGCATCTTTCACACTTTGATCATTGAATTACCCAAGCTATCCCCTGACAGGCTTCCTGCTCCTAATGTGGTTTTAGGCTTTATTAATAGTTTTTAGTAAATAATTTCCTGGATTATTTGGATTTTGAGGGGTCTTAAGAGGGATTTTTTTGGCCTGTCTTGCTACACTTTTGCACTTTACAGCTTACGCATCTTTCAATTCCCCCTATTTGGGCTTAACTTCAGCTGTTTGAAGGAAGCCTTCTTGTTTTTAATAGCATTTCTCTCCATGATGCTTATCTATGCCGCCCTCCTTCTGCGCTTTCGCAAATCTTTTTCGATTAGCAGAAAGCATTTGCTTTGTTCCTCCTCTGTGGTACCCTTAACTGGTCCCGAAGGTGTGTGCAGAGATTCAATGCCCTTGTAAGCACCTTCTTAATAAACATCCTCACTTTTGTATAGTTCCCCTTTGTAAAATTTAACAGCTGTA
>NW_010426439.1:0-11185 GCF_000710305.1 Buceros rhinoceros silvestris | reverse complement strand
CAGCCACAACTGTTTTGTGATTTTATAAGGTAATATTATGTAATAAAAATAATATACTAGAAAATAATATAATATGAGTATAATCACACTCATAATGTGATCATATAATATTACATGCTAATACTATATTTTTCCTTCATAAACCCGGATTTCAATCCACAAAGATTCCATGTTCCTTTGTGAAAACATAGTTAACATGATTACTTTTCTGTAACATAGAGCGGAGTTTCTCCGTCAGCATGTCTCCACATCTTTCAAGAGCACTTTGCATCCCATATTATTGTAAGTCCCATCAGTTTTCTTATATCCACTATGCTGATATCTTTGCTGACATTTTTCATTCTAGCCTTTCTGTGCCAGTTTCCAGACTTAAGCTGTTCTTCCATATTTTCTATTTGAATCTGGCAATATTCTGTCCCGCCCTTTATCAGTATCACAGTTTCCATGACTTTTCCTCTACCAAATGTTACATCTCAAACCATGTGTGCTTCCATTTAAATACTGATCAGTAACCTGCTTAAGTGCCAACAGCATGATTACATTATGATTCAAATGAAGTTCCTCTGTCTGGTACGTCCTTCCTTTGTTCTAGAATTATTCTCTGTTCCCAAGGAATCATTATGCCTCCCCTTTATACCATTTTCTCATGCAGTTATTGGAATTACAGCTCTGCCTCTTTCTGGTCTTTCACAAGGTGCCAGAAGCATTTTGGACAGTACAGTCAGAGAGATCCTGATACTCAGCTTCCTACTGAACACAGGTCACAAGTGCCAACACCTCTCCAGTATTTTCTAGAAGCTGAATTGGTTGGATTTTGAGGTTCACTTGGTGAGCAAGACCCTGCTATGAGCTCAGCTATTGGTGATGAACAAACTGACCACTGCTACAGCTATTCAGGTACCTCTGCCTCCAGAGGGTTAACCTTATTCACACAGTCTAACTTCAAGATACATGACTTGGTGGAGGGAAGGAGGGGAAGGCAGCCACTTCTTTCTGATTAGGAAAGGAAATAGAACAATATTAGGATTCCATGGAAAAAAAAGGAAGACAGCTATGAGGAAACTTTAAGAGAGAAGATTTCTGAAAGGCTGCAAGGGATCTTCACAGAGTACAGAAAGAGGCAAAAGGAATCAAGGGAAAAGAGTGGATTTTTTTTTTTTAATAGCACAAGATGATTAATTCAGCCATGTTTAGTGCTTGTCAGACTGCAACTGGAAGGGCTCAGAAGGCAGGCAGAGATCTCTCCGGTGGCATCACTAATCAATAGATAAAGACAGGCTGAACAGCAAAGCACACAGATAAACACTGAGACCTGAACAGTCAGAGATGAGGAATTCTCTTGTAGGAATTAGGGTTTATTCACATGTTTGGAAAAATATTAATAAAATCCAGATAGCAATAGAGAGAGGTAGACTAACAGCTATGAAAGAATACTGAGATTTCAAATACTTGTTTCTTTTCCAAGGTCTGGGCTGGTAAAGCTGGGTTTGGCAAAACCTTGGGTACTAGCATTCAAAATAGTCCTGGGAGAGGATGAGGACTTTGGTGCTCAGATTAATTCATAACGAGGAAGAGTAAAGTCCTTTGGAGGTTGTCTTCTCAAATACAGGGGCAAGGAGGTTCTGACAGTAATTACCAATGGCTCTGTGTATTTAAAATTTGAGATGAGCAGTAAACACTAGTAGTATTTACAGTAGCAAAAAAGTGAACCTTAGACAGTATTTATTGGAAAAGTCCCTACTAGGAAATCTGTTACAGATTTATGGGAAGGCTATAAACCAGCTATTTTAAGAAATGCAGACTGTAATTATAAGAGTGAACTAATACATGCCCAGAGACATCCCAGATACCAGAAATGTTCCCAGATGGTCTACAGTGTTTTATGGTTAAAACAATCTGGTACTGGGAGCACCAAGCTGTGCTCTCCCAGTTTCCGTGTGTGATTTAGAAGTTACCAGGGTCATTGCAATAGGTTGTTTGGGAAAGACAGAGGGTCAGAAAGACTAAAGGAGTCAAGGTTTTACATTATGGATCTGGGTCGTTCAGTTCAGTGTGAGACAATGGTTCAGCACACTTAATACTAGTATAGTTGTAGCCATGGGGAATTGCAACAGATCCAGGAAATGAGCTGAAGAATAGGAATGACTAAGCCGTATTATAGCAGACTCTACTTCTCTGGTATTCAAAGATTCAGGACAAGAGATGAAGCATGATCTGATTGACAAACAGCACATTTCTGAGTAAATAAAAAATGAGTTTATGAGAAAACAGACAGATCTGAGTTAAGGGAAAGGCTCCTTAGCCGCAAAACCAATTTAGGGTGGCTCCTGAAGCAGGGAAAAGAAACTGAAAAATACGTTAATAATTGTCTACCAAGCAAAGGCACCTTATTGTAAGCAAGCAAGCAATCCTATTTTTAGTATAAAAACTTTGCCCAAGAAGCTGATTATAAAGAGATTTTGCAACACCACTGCCACTTTGGCAGGGCATGCATACTTCTTCGGCAATAACAGGAGTTGAAACATTTCCTATTAAAGGCAAAAGAGAGAAGAGCTATGTGGAGATGTCCAGGAGAAGAGACACTCTGCTGAAAGAGTTGTTTTTGTGGGAGACATTACTAAATTGTACCACAAATCCATGGTGACGATTCAATTACCAGTGAGTCCCTTTTACTTTCAGTACAACGAAGGTGCAGAGAACACCATCGGGGCTATGATCTTGTTTGATGCCATCGCAGCAGAGAAAACAACATCGGTATACTGATAGACAATATTCCAGTTAATACAAAGGGTGCCTCTTTACACTTTGTTTCTGGTGATGCAGAAACACTTGTCTGTTGGCATAAGGCACTACTTGGAGTCTAGTTAAAGAGTTAATTTCTCTGAGCCGAGGTAACCTATGGAGCCAAGATGAGTGAGGTATGCCAGAGGTACTAGCAAAAAGTGCATACAATGCTGACGAGTGTTACAACCCACCTGTCTTTGGCTCCTCAGTCTGAAAGACCAGGTATTTTATTTATGTAACCTTCATTTTGACTCCAGAGCAAGGCTCGACCTGACACTTCTGTGTCTCATCTTTGTGACTGCACCTCTGTCAGGTGACAGAGTGTATTTCACTAATCAGGGTACATGCACAAACAAGTTTAAAAGGTGCAAAAGGCTTTCTTACATAAAGTAAAATGTAAAAAGTAAAGTAAAACTTTATAAAGTAAAACTTACATAAAGTAAAACTCCCCAAAGAAGCTGAAGGGCCACCCTGAGTTATTTTAGAATGCATTTGACTGTGAGGAGCTGGGCTACCTATGCTAAACCAAATCTTTATCTACTGAAATCCACCTGGATGTTTTTTGTTTGAAGGCTGGCTTTCCTTAGCAACTTGTTAGCAAAAGCAACAAAAAGCCTTCAGGAAATGGCTTAATGACTTTGATCTAAGTAATCAGAAAGCTAAAACTCTACTGATGTCTAGGGTATGCACGGCCAAATGGGAAAGGTTCTCTTTTTAAGGCAAAGTTACTTACCTATGCAGTAACAGAGGTTCTTTAATGTAGATCAATATGCATTCATTTTGGTACATGTGAACATCATGGTCTGACCAGTGAGAAAATCACAAAAGTAATTAAAAAGTAATGTTATTAAATTTCAAATAAGTTTGGGCTGTTGTCTCACCATGATCGTAAGCCAGAAGAAAGTAATGTTTGAGGCGCTTCATAGAGCTTGCCTTTCCAGTCTACTGGCGGAAGGAGCTGCTATTAAGAGGTCATCTTCGTAAATGTATAGAAGACAAGTGTGGAAAATATCAGGAAATAGATAAAATACATCTATTTAGGGAAGTACCTAGAAGAGTTTTCAGTCAGAGTGCTTTCTTCCCACACCCTGGTGTACTGGTAACAGCATGACCTACCTGAAGTGCCCAGGGAGATGAAGATTGCAAAATGCAGCAGTGTTAATTAAAGCAAAGGGACACTGATTCTCAAATGCATTATTTTCTTTTTAAATTACGTGTTTCTGGTTATTAACTATGCTTAAATTATATGGTGCCTTAAATAGTCTCCCCAGTACCATTCTACTGTAAGTAGTAGTTACACTGAGTCTGGCAAATCAGCTCCCAAGCCTCCACAGCGAGACTTGAGGGCAATGCTGCAAAGCTTCATTACGTGTTTGCTCTCCCTCCTTGCCAGATTCTAATGAAGAGTGATGGGCTTTGCTGGTTTTGCTGTGGGAAAGAGATTGTATGTCAAGGACGATCTGAGATGTGACAAGCCCCTGACTGTCAGGAGGGACGGAGTCTTCAAGCCAGTACTTTCTACTAGTGTCAGAAAGGAGCCCAGGAGTGCTGCAGTCCCCTGAACCGAATAGCCCAGCAGAGCTGGAGTACTCCAAAGAAACTAGACTGTGGCAGCTCAACTTTAAGGGGCCAAAAACGTAGATGGTGTACTTCTAAATACAGTGCTCCTTGTATTTCAGGTCTCCAGTACAATAATATCTCCAAGTAGACAGGGGAAAAAATACCCGAAAACCAAGTCTCCATGATGATTTTAGCAAAGAACTGGAAGCGGGGTTATGGTTTCAGGAGATGGATTTTAGTGCATCTGCAGTTTTATGAACCAGCAAAATAAACATATGCAGAGACTGCATTAAGAAGTCCTTCAACACCCTCTACAGGAAACAGGACTGAAAAAGAAAATAACTTATACCTGCCATTAATTCTGATGTATTGAACAGAGTAAAATGATTTTGGATTACTCCGGTAGACCTGAGAACTCTCGTTTTCCTGACCTGGTCAATAAGTATGTTATATCCTAGCAGCTATTACATATTTTGGTTTTGTCTCAGAAAATATGTTTGACTTGAAGACTACAAACCTTCCTCAGCTTTCCACTTGTCATCATATATTTCTTCTTTTTCGGTTTTAAGAGTGGATTGTTAACATCATGCAGTTTCTGCAGAACTTCATAATGTTGATAGGTGAAAGTGAATTTAGTCCAAGCTGTCCATGCTATATCTAAAAGTTAATGTGCCCCCATCTACTTACACCTTTGACAAAAAGTGAGTACAGCTTCTAAGTAAAATTCTAATCCCTAAATTATTTTGGAAGTGCTGGTAAAGGCTCTACTACATCGCCACAAGCTCATATTGTGCCTCAGTGTACAAGATCACTGTTTTCACTGAGGCGGCTTCCTCTCGTCAACAGAAGAAGAAGGAAGAAGAGCAGCTGGTCATGAGATGCTGTAGACTTCACAGACAAATCACCAGCACACTGAGGACTTCTAGCATGGAGGAAGGAAAGGCCTGAACCTTCTTCCACAGGAGGAGTTTATGAGCCTCAGACAAAAGCAGACTGCCTGGGAGAACCCACAGACACCACAGACCACTCGCCAGGCTATTGCACAGGGGTAACAACTGTCCTCGAGGATTTATCCTTGGGTGTGAGGAAGGAGCGGGGAGAAATTTGGGAGCTCTAATGCTATGAGTCAGGATCCAAGGCACACGTAGTCAAGCCACAAACATTTTACTTCTGCTTCTGCTGCCAGGCTTAACACCTCTGCTCTGCTCTGCTCACTCACAGATGCTGCAGGCAAAGTTAGGGCTCTCACAGGCAGTCTCCTGAGAAAGCCGTACAGAACCAGTCTGGCATCAGACACTGAGTGCACAGGGACAGCCTGCCCAAGGCAATTCGGCAGGAGACAAGTAATACCCCTGTAATAGCCCATGGTACAACAAGGCTCCCCAAGGAGAGATGCATACTTCTTCACATGCCAAAGTGGGACATGCAGAAGTCGGACATCTGTACAACCAACCCACACTCCAGGAGAAATCATTAGGGTAAAATCAGGGCTTCTTGTTAAGAGTGTTCTTGTTTGGGTTTTCTGTCTCCATGTGTCCTCTAAATCTGACCATGTGGTGCAATACTCTGTGCCCCAGAGACCTGTCTATCTGGGCTACCCCTGCCAAGATGTGGGGAGGGTGATGACACACATTCAAGCCAGGACAGGATGTAGCTGTGAACAGCAGATACTCAAGCATAAAATCTCTTCAGGCTCATACCTGTTGTGAGGTAAATTTGAGTCCCTTGGCACTGAAGAAGCACTGAAGCAGGAGATGCCCTGACAGGATGGTGCAGCTGTGTCCTGTCCAGGAAAGCCTGTCCTTGACAGCAGCAGCAGGGACCTCAACCAAGCCTGGGACAAAGCCTGTCCTTGACCTGCAGCAGCACTGGGACAGCACGGATGGCACAGGGTTTGGCCTGGGGTACTGCTGGCAGCATGGTACCAGTGTAAATAGAGCCAGAAGTGCCCACAAGCTCAAATACCTCACATGAAATCAGATAATTTGTTAGCCACAAACCTCCCCCTTCTTGTAGCTGGCTTTAATAGCTTTTCTTAACAGATCTTTTATAATGTAAGCCACAGGATGGCAAAACCTCTCTTAGATAGACCTGTTCATAGCGAAGCTTCAGTTTGTCTTTGAAAAGGTCAGATTTTTTCCCCTGTGTGTTCAGAAAAAGGAGCGATTGTATTATAAAAATACTAAAAATACCTAAAAACTGCCTTGGAATTACTTCTCCAAGAGGTGTCAATGCCCTTGCAAAGTGAATTGGTCTTGTATGAATAGGGAGAGCAGAACTTCAGGCATGCTGGTTCTTGCATTAGCTCTTAATGAGTTCTTTGGATGCCTATTTGTCACAAAATTTTGCCATTTGCTATTTGATTAAGGGATTTTTAACCTTTCCAGTAACCTATTGAATTGAGCTGTGGGTGTGAACGTTCTTTGATCTCCATTTATACGTACTGAGTTTGCTGAAGTTCCTGCCAGTTCCTGTTAAAGCAAGAAAGCAAATAGCTGCCTGTAGAGTAGTTCATATGACACTTTGCAGTCATCTGGATTAAAACAGTTCCTTTTGTTTACCGAAGTGGCTTCAGGAATAAAAACCCTCAATGAAGCTGTTTTCAGTCTGAACTCAAAAATTCCTTTTATATACACACATATTCTCTCTCTATATAATATATGTCAAAAGAGAGACCAGGGATGCTTGTTATGTCATACAATTGAAGCATATGGGCTATTTTTAGGGACATGACAGTGTCACTGCAGGATGGCAGAAGAGTGTATTTTCCTCATGGTGCTCAAAGGATGTTCAGAGAGGTGCACGTGCAGTTTTATTTGCAGGGTCTGCAGCTGATGGCTTACATCCACTTTAATGCTGAAAGTTATTTTAGGAAGAAACAAAACAAAACAAAACAAAAAACCCAAAACAAACAGAAAAAGAAAAACCACGGAAGAGAGAGGAAGGAAAGTAAAAGCACTGATGGGGACCCAGATGAGCATTCTCTCTCTAGGTCTCCTCCTGCCCAGTGCAGTGAGTGGCAACAACGGTGATTGTGTTACTTCCCTACAGCTACACAGACTTTGTTGGGACCCACTTGAACACCCCACTGCTTGTTCCCATTCATGAGGCTTGTAGTGCTGTTGGGAATATCCCCATTAGGTGCAAGCATTGCATGTATACTATTGGACAATATTTACTGAGTATTTAAATTACTTCTGTTCTATTTCATTACAAACTTCATTTTGATTTTCTTCAATATAAACTAAACATCTACAAAATGAGAGGTAAGAAAGAGAGGAAATAAGGTGTCAGTCTCATGCCAGTGGTAGTAGATTTCTGTGAAAACCCATCATAACAATATCCGAGTTCGCAGGTGCGAAGCCATGAAAAGATCATGAAAAATGACAGGAGCATAAGGCCAACAAGGGAAAACCTCTGTACAAGCTCTGAAATATGCTGCCACAACAGCTTTGGTGAGAGGTTGCAGAGCTGTGAGTAAAAGGCAGGCACCAATGCTGCAGTATTGAGGTACTGAAGGTGCAGAGCAACACCTATCCTAGAAGTTGGGCTGAAAAGCATCAGGTGTGGGACACAGACACCCACTATGGCAATGCCACCTCCTCCCCATGCCTCCCAGGCAGCTGCTTGCTGCTGAAACAAATCTCAGCATCAAAACAGTGAGTCACAGATAGATGTTTTCAGTTCAAGGTTGCCAATGGGGAATGAGATCCTGAAGGAAATAAAAAAGATTAAAACTGTGATTAACCTTCAGGTATGCTGCAACATCCTCCTCCTTATTTCAGCATTCCCACTTGAAAGGACAGAAAATCCCAGTTCCACTGAGGGCACTTGGGTTTTTGGATGACACATGCTATAGAAAACCTTGTGACATACAGATTTTGACTAGCAAAGCCAGATATTATATGATAAAATAAAATATCTGTTAGCCAGGGTGGTCAGGTTAGCCAGACCAATAGAAAATTTGGTCCAGGCTTTACAAATCAACATCACCCTTGTAATAAAAGTTGTTGTTTTTAAAAAATAGCTCTTTTCAGCTAACAACTCCTTTTCTTGTAACTTCGAATGATGCATTTTAAAGTAAAAGCCATCAGCTCCTCTTGAAACAACTGAAGTGTGGGAAAACTAATTTTGTAACCGGAGCCATCCATCCTGCAGGAAGAACCAACTGATGATAGGGGTAAAGAGTTTGAAAACTACAGTGGCATATAGAAACAAACTGAACTGCACTCACTACATGTGAAAAGGCACCACAAAACCTTTTTTGTAGGGAGGTGAGACAATCAGCATTCCTGATTTTTTTCCTTACACGTGAACTAGGATGCCTAAGTTCACACAAGCTCCATTATGCTCTCAGAGAGTGTTTGTAACAAATGGGAGGCTCTCCTGAGGAGCCAGGAGTGCAACAACATCAGAGTAATATCAATAATCTTCCTTCATCTTTCATGTAAACTGCCATGTTCCATTTAACAATAATAAAGCATAAAACAGGTGTAAGAGAAATACTAAAAAAATTGAGAATCTGTAGAAAGCATCCCATACCAAAAAGTTGAGACTCTGTGAACAACAGCAGTTGGCAAAAACCAGCAGAAAGGGGTGCAAACCTGTGTCTTGACAAATACCTGTTCTGTGGTTTATGCAAGCAGACATTAAAATAAAATTACGACGAGTTCCACGAAGAAAAAGGAGTAGTCTTAGTAATGAGACACTGGCGCCATCTAGAAGAGGAATAAAACATGCGCCAAAAAAGAAAAAAAGTTCAGTGGAACATAACAAGCAGCTCAGCCTAGTTTACAAAGTGTAAAAGGGCACTCCTCACCCACAGAATTTTTATGAATTGCGAGGACACATTTCAGTCAAGAGTGTTCTCTACTTCTCCAAGCCTCAGTGATATTTTAAATACGGTTTTATCCTGTTTTTATCCATAGTTTTCATATGATTTAGTCCCTGACTGAAGTCACCCCATGAAGTGGGAATTCTCAGGGTGGACTTAGGCAGTTGCTGCTCACCCTTTTCCTGTGTCTGGGAGGGCTACATCCATGTGTGGCCCCAAATTACAGTGGGGTGTGTGAATGTGGCTTGCTGCTGGGTAGGTTTTTGGGGGGAAAATGATAGAGTTTTTCTTCCTTTGTCACATGCCGTAGACCATTTAGGGCAGATGAGGAACCATTT
Organism: Buceros rhinoceros silvestris; assembly: GCF_000710305.1. Taxonomy (NCBI): domain Eukaryota; kingdom Metazoa; phylum Chordata; class Aves; order Bucerotiformes; family Bucerotidae; genus Buceros; species Buceros rhinoceros. The sequence goes on along the minus strand of NW_010426439.1, from coordinate 1,669 downwards.
CCAGATGGAATAACAAAGGTGGAAGAATTGTGTTGATCTTGCTGACATGTTGAGAAAATAACCCTTCATGACGTCCTTATTGCAGATTTGGATATTTTGGACCTTGTATTTTGACACGACACTCACCACTCGTGTATACTGGACACATGGAGTTTCTCCCCATTACTTAGAAGGGAGATATTTCATAGCATTAGTGCAACAAGGAGATACAATCAGCTGCAGCTTGTCCTGACTGCTAATACAACAATACAGGAGAAAGACCAGAGCAGATGAGCACCAGGTAGCACAGCCCAAACTAGCCTGATCATCAGCAACCACAGGATCAGCTATCTCAGCGAGTTCACTAGCTGTGAATTCCCATCTGTGACTGCCATTTCTTGAAAGTACCCGAGCTGTGTTTCTATACATGTTTCTCTAATTTTGCAGTGCTCTCTTCTCCTTCATGTGTTGATTTGCTAAAGACAGAAGAACTGATTGTTCTTCTTAGCTCCACCTTCAGTAAAGAAACAATCCTGTCCTTCCACTAGGAAGGACTACTCAAGTGCATAAGACTTCAGCAGATGCCCTCTCTCAAGAAAGGATCTTCATTAAGGTTAAATTCCATCTGACATCTGCTTGAGATCAGATGACTCTTGGTTTGACTATATATCTTTTGTGTGCTCGAGTCAACAAATTTCATACCTTTGGTAGAGTCTATAGAGTGTTTCCACAGAACTAGACAGACCACGATTTTTGAGCACATCCATGTTGCTCTAAGAGTATTTGTTCCTTCAAAATTAACTAAAAAATGGAAAAAGAAAAAAAAAGACATTAAAGTTTTATAACCTATTGTTCCATTACAGAACATCCAGACAAGATGGTCTTAAAAAGGGAAAGCTTTCAACATCTATTTAACAGAAGGCTCATGTGTGATTTGTGTGCCTGATTCATTCATAGGGCAGCCAGCAAAACCCAGTGCAAAAGCCTTGAACAAGGTCATATTACAGGGTCATACAGGTTTAGAGTTAACTACAGCCAGGTTTACTGGGAATAAGGCAGAAGACGAGTGAAAGTATGAAAGATTCATCTTCTATGGTTGCCAAATTACTGGCTTGATAAGGCTGTGGGTTTGAGCTGTGCATTGCTGACGATCTCAGTTGGTCATAGCTGTAGTGCAAACAGTGCAGCTTGAGAGGCCAAGGTGTCTAAGAGCTTACTTCAGTCGTTGTAAGGGAAGTATTAATGATCTATCTTTGAAACAGAGGACGGCACCTGTCGGTTAAAAGGCTGGTTTCTCTGTGTGGATGGATTTAGAGAGAGATGACACTGACGTTGAGTGATTTGGAGGCTGCGATAAGACATTTGAGAGTTGGGGTGGCTGCTGTACCAGCAGCTCTGATGAGATATATGTTAGGTCACCAGGAGCTTTCAAGATCTTGGTATAGCAATGTTACAATGACACAGATATAAATGAACTGATGTTTGACCAGTGGGACACAGAAACAAAATGTACTGTAAATTAGATTTTCTGGGCTTTAAAAGGCAATGACTGAGGAATGCTTTTGGAAATGCCTCCCAAGCTCGTTGCCTCTACATCTGCTCCTTCTCCTCTTCTGGCCAGAAAAGCAGATTGTGAGCATGAAAAATATAAAGAGCAACTTGGTTGCTCTTTGTGATTTTTATATATATA
>NW_010426438.1:3690-5389 GCF_000710305.1 Buceros rhinoceros silvestris | reverse complement strand
AGCCTGCGGTGAGCTGCCGGCCTGAGTCATGCCTCCGAGGCGGTGCTGCCGCCGATTTTCGATGTCATCCCATTTAATCTAAATTCACGGTCTGGGAATTACGGAAGACCCAAAGACAGTGCTTGACCGGCTCATGGGGGAGATGTTAAAAACGCTCTGCAGGAGCCTTAGCCTCCGAGGCGGTGCTGCCGCCGATTTTCGATGTCATCCCATTTAATCTAAATTCACGGTCTGGGAATTACGGAAGACCCAAAGACAGTGCTTGACCGGCTCATGGGGGAGATGTTAAAAACGCTCTGCAGGCGCCTTAGGCTGCCAGAGGGTAAAGACCACCCCAAAACACAGCTCAGGTAAAGGAGACCTTTGCATCTCTGACTGGATTAGTCCCATCTGAACGGGGAAAACGAAGAGGCAGCAGACAAACCGTGCGCTGTAACCACGAACTTTGCACTTCCCGAAGGCGCCTGGGGTGTGTGGAGCACCTCTGTCCTGCGTGCTGACTGCTTAAGGGGAAATTCCCAGAAAACGGCCTGGGACTACAAGATTAGAAGCTTGGCAGTGTAGACTGGCAATCTAGTTCCAGAAGGCACTAGCTGAGAGCCCACAGGAAGGGGACAGTCGCGATAATCAGGCACCATGTCTAAACAGAACACGAGCTGCCACCACAAGGCACCAGGGCCAGACCCACCCTCCCACAACAAGTGTGGACACTGTAGGTCTGGTAGAACAGATGTGGACACCGAGTGTGGACACTGTAGATCAGAAACTGGTATCAACCCACTACACACACCCTGCTTAGTAAATCAGTTTGTGATACGTCATCGCTCGGTGTCATTGTTCTTTGCAGCCACCCCGCCCTTCCTGCCACCTGTGCTATCGGACCAGTGAAAAACGAGGAAATACAGGAGGATGCACGTACAAATTATTTACACAGATGCAAAATACAGCTACAGTGCCAGGAGATAACTGGAAAAGACAATGAGGTGACTGGGATAGCTGAAGATGACTGGTTTGTGTGACATAATCTGAAAAGGGAGTTAGTTCCACGAGAAGACGCTTAGACACACTTTATTTGTGCAGGTTTATTTCAGTACCAGAAGAAACAGGAGCATCCACACAATTAATACTCCCACACGACTGGCTACAGGAGCTCTTGTCCCCACGCAAGGCCACTGCTGCCAGTTGCAGATGCTGCTGGAGGAGTCTTGTGTTGGTGTCGCTGCCTGAAAAAGCGGTGGCAGTCACGAAAGCCTCCTGTCACCCACAAAGTTCAAGGACACGCGGGGTATTCAGCGCAGCGTTCACCCTTTCGAAGCTGCCAGAACATGATCAATATGGGGCAAATGCGGGCATCCCAGTGCTGCAGGCTCCACCGCTCCCTGACAAGAAGCTCTGCAGTTTGAGTGATACGGCAAGCAAGAGGCAGCAGCAAGAAGGTACCCAATACGAGAGGAAAGGTAACGTCAAGAGGCTTGTGGCAACCAAATCCCCAGCTACATCTGCCCTATCCCACCAGGTGAGGTACCCAGGCCCCTCACACCTTTTCCAGCATGGTGCATACTCCCAACAGGTTTTTTGGTGGTTAGACCCTTAAGAAAACTGATATTCCTCTGATTAGCTTCTCCTCCTTTGCAGCTCCATTCTGCCCCTGCTTAGGGTCTGCCATCACCGATCACTCCTGCTACCACCCACCTTCAAC
>NW_010426438.1:3251-3584 GCF_000710305.1 Buceros rhinoceros silvestris | reverse complement strand
TTCACCGATCTCTCCTGCTACCACCCACCGTCAACTCCATTCCCTACCCTCCTACACGCTCCTGTTTCCAGTAGAGCCCTTGCGCTTCACCTAGAACGTGAAGACATCAGTACAAGCACACCCTACAGCACAGACTGCATCCTGTCACATCTGCTCCTCCTCCACACTTCTGCTAACAGCTCTCCTGGCTCGTGGCACACTCCGTTTGTCCCCCTTTAGAAGGTCCCATGGCTAGACACCCCACTTAGCGGTCCGACAGTAAGCAGCAAAGACGAGACTGCGTGCAGAGGAAGGTGCACCACTCTCCAAGGAATCAAGCAGAGGTAAAGTTCC
>NW_010426438.1:0-3147 GCF_000710305.1 Buceros rhinoceros silvestris | reverse complement strand
TCCTGCTGACTCGAAAATACTCAGTCAATGTTTTCCTCACGTAATCCCAACAGAAGAATGAACCTATTTTTTTCTTCCTAATGCGATGCTGTGTATAATGAGCCTGCGTAGATCAGTAAAATACAGCACCAGGGACTGCAAAAGGTAACCAACGAGTCACAAGATGTTATCACCTAAGGCACAAAGTAAGTATGTTCTTCAGCTTCCTGCCTCCCAAGTTTAAAGACTTCTGACAAGTCCTCAAAGCACATGTAACAAATTATTCCTGGTACGAAGTGTAAAGATGGGATTTTTTTAGACAGTCCCTTGTTCAAAGCGAAGTGTTAGAAAAATGTCAGGCCACAAAGAGGAGACATTGCTAACAAAAAGCAGGAGTTCACCTCTTGGGAGCACGCCAGGAGGAAAAGAGGGAAGGATCCGCTGTTCTCACAGCAGTGGTGGCACAGACTAGGCAAGAAGTCTAAGTATCGAGCAGCAGAAGTTCTGTGCTTCCATGAAGAAGGTGTAAATGTACTAAAGAAACAGAAACAGTGTACAAACTAGCTCTATGGTCACAGAACTGACCTTAAATGTCTTCTTAAAAACATGTCACTGTAAGGAAAAATGACAATAGAAAAAACGTTCAGTGTTTTCTTTATACACACGTTTATGTTAAAACTCGTAACTCTTACTAAGCTTCAACACCTTGATGTAAATGCCAGCAAACTTGATACGAGCTGATCTTCCACTCTGTATAAATAGAAGTTTCTATTTTGAGATCTTAATGGGCCAAAAACTCCAAGTATCATGACAACTCCTTGGTTATCAAACCTACCTGTGAGCACGCCTACCAAGAACACCTGGAGCAGCCCAACATCCTGCCTGTGCCACAGAAACCACCAGTGCCGCTACGGGAACCCAGTTACTGTGCAGTCTTTAATCCACGCAGCAGTTCTGACACATACGGAGCTAAGGGGTGGGGGGTACGTACAGGGAATGGTCATCATACACAATCTTACACTGTATTTACAGAATTTTAAATCCTCGATAATGCACCACCTGATGGTGTGAACAAATGTTGCTCCCAAACACTCGCGGTTCCCCGTCTTCCCTTCAAAAACTGCAAAAATCCAACCATTCTGAAGTTCTCTGATGAAAATGTACATTTAAAGACCGTATTTGACAGGGCTGCTGCATTTCTGACACTTCACACAGTCCTAAAACAGCGCAGGATTTTTTCCCCTGCTTTTGCACATTAGCAGTGGCTGGCGAGAACGTTGAAGAAGTGAAAAACTTCGTCTTTGTCCATCACTGCCACTTCAGTCGAGCATTCCGTGCAGAGCACGGGGTGATACACCTCCTCCTCTGTCTGATTCGATTGTTCCGACGGAGTTTCTTTGCTGTGCTTCATTTTCTTTCTTCTGTTCTTTACCTTCTTTCTGTATTTCAGAACTTCCTCTCTGTTAACAGTGCAGTTCATCACAAACATCGCTCTGTATTGTGTTTTGTAAGATTCATGCCTATGGAGAATGGGAGGAAAAAAATGCAAGTCATAAACTAAAAAAAAAAAAAAAAATTATAATAATGAAAAAAGTTACAAAACTCTGCTTCGAAGAAACTGGCTGTCGTCACTGGAAATGGGATTAAAGATCCACTTCCCACTTCTGTACCATGCCAGAGGGCCAGAAGCCAAATAAATATGGAGTTCTATAAACAGAACAGAAGTCACCACTACAAAAATCATTTCAAAAAGTAGAACTGTAGCCATCTCTCTTGTGTTTAAGGTGTTTCTAAACACATGCTGGTTCTTGCTGAAGGAAACACCCCGGAGTGCAATGGTGTTGGTATTACAGAATTACGCACTGCTATGTCATCGTTGCTGATGACAGACAAAAGATTCTGAAGCTGAGAGCACAAATGACTCGACTACCAGCATTTTTATCCCAAAATGTCTTGCAAGCCCCAAATTCCTTATTGTTATTTATAAATAACAAACACTGACACGTCCCACTTGAAACAGCACGTCTATAATGAAATATAAAATGTATTTTCAGCTGTCATCAGCATCACAACTACAGTTGGAGAGCAGAGCAAAATCCAGGGCTGCAGTTCCGATTCCATTCAACACTGTGTCCCTCAGGCTGCATTTTTACAGCCACCCAAACCTACACAACAGCTGGCTGCAGAATTCCTGTCTCGCCTTCTGCTGGCTTGCGTAATGCTGTGCTGAGCTACTGCGGTTCATTAAACCCACAGCAGACCGGGCTGACAACAAAAAAGGGCGCTTTTCTGTCAGCTGAGCAAACTGAAAACTACAGAACTACCGACCAGGGTCAAGGGGCACCAGAGCCAGCAAAGGGAAGAGAGTGACACCCAGTACTCAGAGGATTGCAGGCTGCTGCGGAATTTCAACCACCAGGAGTACTCAGTAAACAAGAGCTAGTTATTCCTCATTCCACAAGATTTCTTTCTCCTTTGTTCCCGGTTCCAGAGTCCTCTCCTCAGCATGGGTTACCAGTACTAACTAGGCTGGCAGTGCAGTCAGACACTGGAGAGCTGAAAACACACTATGGACTCCCACCTAGATGCTTTCCAGGCACTTTTACATGCAGCCATACTCAAAACCACAACTGCCAAGACTCCACTTGAACACTAAGACTCCACTAAGAACACACTATCTTGATTTTTTTTTTTTAATCTTTCCACTGTGCTACAATTCTACCCTGTTCTCCCTCAGCAACATGTTGCTGGTTAAACTATCATCATTCTTACAAACCAGCACTCACCCCCAAATCTGACTGACACACGTACACCTGCCTTCTCTGTACCGTCACCAGTGCACAAGACAGACTCGATCAAACTGATTCATCAAACAAAACACGCTAAAGATACTACGACCACAAAAAAGATGTTACAGAAGGACCCTTTGTTGTTCCCTAATTACCTCTGGCAGTCCAGGCATAACGTCGTCATGCAAGCGGGGCAATTCAGCACAGCATCGCTGTTTGGAACAGCCGAAGGTTTCGTCTGCTGTGGCGTCACTCTCCTTTGATTACGGTACCTAATGATTCAAGAAAGGAGGAACGAGAGACAAAAAATGACATTAAAGCTCTTGTCGTCAGGCACATCGCAACTGTCAAACCTTTTTTATATTATTTATATATATTT
>NW_010426437.1:0-2864 GCF_000710305.1 Buceros rhinoceros silvestris | reverse complement strand
ATATTTCTGTATATATGTGCACATACATATATGTATATTATTGTATATTTACCCTGGCAGAAAAAGAGAAAATTCATAAACATGCACCAAGACAAAACCTTAGCATTTTAAAGGCTGAATTAGAACAATAAAGAAAATTAAAGACAAAAGAGTTAAACACTTGTAATTGCATGTTAAACTTCAATCTGGTTTTATATAAAAATTTTCTTTCTTAAAAAAAAAAGGTGAAACCTCATATTTGGACATTTGCTTTGCTATCTCAGTTAAATTCCTGCCCTGTGACAAGTCGTGCAGTTATAGGCACATCAGAATCAAAAACAGGTGCAAGAGACTATTTCCTTTCCCCTCTTCTAGAATGGACATATTTTAAGCATACATTTAAATGTTTAGTCGAGTAGAGAATCAGAGGTGAGTTTGGATCAAAATGTCATCTTTGTTCCTCCTTTTCGTACCAGACGAAGCAAGCAAACACCGATGTGATAACTGCAGTGAATAACCTTATTTCATTATGAATCCAGATTGATTCTTCATCCTTTTTGACAAGACATGATGGTTTTTTAATATAGTCAAGGGTTAGAACATCAGTTTCTGTGGATGACACCTTTGTTTTTCTAAGATGTATGACTATATGCCTGGCCAGATGATTTTTGCAAGGAAAATGTGAAAGAGCATGAATCAACCCCCCCAGATATTAGTGCTGCATCCTATCCGCTGCACAGAAATAATAATTTTAACTAGATGAAGTAAGTTTCCTTCTCTTTGAAAGTTGTCGAAGTATGGGAAAGTATATAGTAGACTTAAAAGTCTACTTAGAGAACAGGTTTTGGTTATTTAATTTTTTTCAACTATTTGTCTTTCAGTGGTAAAAAAAATCAGAAAAGGAAGAACATGGGCCTGATGACTCTGCTATGATGACATCTGCCTGATGACTTCTCTAAAACCATATGTGGCAGTTGAGGCTTAGCTGTGTTATTGTCTGTCACCGGTTTGGCTGAGGTTGAGCCAAGGTCCGGTAATGATAATACCTTCCCCTATTCCAGCAGAAATAGGGGAAGGGAGAAAAGAATTCATAAGACCTCTAATATGCCTTTTTGGAAAACTGAAACAAACTTTAATAACACAACAAACAGAAAAATATTAAATACAAAAAGAAAATCAGTGAGGTATGGTATTGAGGGTTTTTTTGGGAAATGGAAAGGCGAGGGTTAAAACCACGGGAAGGAAAGTAAAACCACAGCAGTTCAAAGATGGTGACGACCACATGGCGGCAATTACAAAGAAAACCTGCGGCATTCAAAATGCCGTGGGGCCACGTGGGGAAAACCGAAACCAACACGATTTTTTACCAGTATATCGTGGATTGAAGCACAAGCAAAGGCAAACCCGGCAGCGAAAACGTAGCAAGCAGGCAAACGGCTCTATGGGTGTGTGGGCAGTCTGGTCCCGTGGCGGCGCGCGGGTCGGCAGGCAGAAGGCTCTGGCGGGCGGCAGCGCAGGGGTTTTCCCGACTAGTCCCAGCAGCAGCGGCTTACCGAAACTGCATGGAAGCAAAATAGCCCCAGGGAGAGAAACAGCAAAAGCAGCTTCAGTGGCGAATGCGGCGGGGGCTGAGCGCGCACAGCAGTTTCCGCGGCGACAGAACGGCTCAGCGGCTCTGGGCACGCAGCAGCAGGCACACGGTTCCTTTGCTGAGAAGCGGCGGGATGGCAGAAAGTGGCAGGCGCCCAGTGCGCACGGCGGTTTCCGCGGTGACAGAATGGCTCGGTGGCTCTGGGCATGCAGCGGCGGGCGCGCGGTTCCTTTGCCGAGAAGCGGCAGGCAAGCAGGCAGGCAAGCAGGCAGCAGGCACTTCCCGGTGCACGGCTCAGTGGTTGTCCAGGCGGCGGCTTGCGCGGCTCTGCAGTCGTCCGAGGCGCATGGTTCCCTGCGGCACGGTGGTGCTTCGGTAAGGTCTCAGGGGGCAGAGAGCACGTAAAGAACTGACTCCCGCAGCTTGGCCGCACGGCTTTAAAGCAACAGCGGCACGAAAGTCAAACAGACCCGTGAAAACTTTTAACCAATGAAAAATGGAGATGCAGCTGACATCATGTGGCAGGGAATACAATTGGTTAGTTAAAGCAAATTCTCCTAAAAAGGAGATCTTTTGCCAACCCATCACATTGTCTTTTGTGGTTATGGCATCATGCTAACCTGGTAAATACTAGAAGAAATTCAAGCTTTGCTGGTACTTGGGCAGAAAAAAGTGGGAGGAATAGTTTCTCCTACAATCTGATTTTCTTCTCCGTTTTCTGTTATTATGTGCCTGGGATTTTATCTACAGTTTTTATCTAAAATGTAACAAATACCACACTGGCAATATTTTAATCGTTTATTCGTTTTGACAAGAGAAAAAAAATTGGAAAATTTGCTATTTATTTTACTCAGTATAGAGATGTGTCATGTCCTCAACTTTCACAATGGTCCTGGTCATTCATATCAGTTACTCTGATATGAAATTGGATGGGTTGAGCTCAAACTATTTATGTGCACTTAGTTTGCCCATGATCTGCACTTAGCTATTAGCCTGCGCTTAGCATATTGGATTGTTGGCAGTATACAGAGATGTGATACCATGAATTAATATAGTATGCACATTTTAAACTAGAAATAGTATGCATTAGAAATGTGTTGCTCATATTAAGTAAGAAACATCGATAATAGGAGGAAAGAATTCCTGGTGCTGGGTTTAAAACAGCACCGTTGCATCATATTTATATTACTAGCTAATTTTTAAATTTCTTTGGACATCAACTAGAGATTCTTCTCCCCAAATTGCATAAGTATAATTCTAAAATTATCACAGAATCACAGAATCACAGAATCAT
>NW_010426436.1:19173-19440 GCF_000710305.1 Buceros rhinoceros silvestris | reverse complement strand
GCCTGCCTGCCTGCTTGCTTGTTTCCCCCGGAGCCGCCGTCACCGCGTGCCCACCGCTGCCGCAAGCCCTATTGCTGCCACCACCGCGTTTTGACACAGCTGCACCGCGGGGATGGACGCCTCGCGCCGCTGCCGCCACTTCCTCCGCAAAATGCCACCGCCGCGAGAGACCAGCCCGGGGATCAGAGCCCCCGCCTCATTGCACCTGACGAGCCGCGCCTGAGAACCAACTGAGCTGTTTATGACAGAAAAGCAGCCATGCAGCCT
>NW_010426436.1:8909-18813 GCF_000710305.1 Buceros rhinoceros silvestris | reverse complement strand
GTGTTATTAAAGTTTGTTTCAGTTTTCCAAAAAAGCATATTAGAGGTCTCACGAGTTCTTTTTTCTCCCTTCCCCTATTTCTGCTGGAATAGGGGAAGGTATTACCGTTACCGGACCTTGGCTCAGCCTCGGCCAAACAGGTGACAGTAAGGACGCTGGTTGGGCAGATAAAAGCATTAGTTGAACCCGAGGATTAAGTTGCTCATAAAACATGTAACGGTATACTAGGTCTCCCTCTCTTCATCCCCCTTCAGCCAGAGACATACATTCCCTCTCCTGTCTTTGCATCAAGACAAGCATCTCTCTGATCAGTGGTCAGCAGGTTCACGGAGGTAGGCTTGTAGGAAAGCATTCGCCTTTTGTTTAGATTGAATGTTCCAGTTCAATTCAGTTCTCTGGGGACAGAGAAGCACCAATGCCAGCTTAAGGAAAATGGAAAGACCACCCTCTAAATCCGTAGCTATTATCTTTAGCATTTTAAAAATAATCAGATATTAAGAGAAAAGACATGTTATTAACTGCAAAGTAGAAAAACGCAATAGCAAATAGAGAGATTACTTTTATATAAGTCTTTTATATAAGTCTTCCTCTGTGGAAGAAGGATAACAAATAGTTTTACCTTGCCTACACTACCAAGATGGCTAGTGTTCTGCAAGTGCCACTCAATGACAGTAGCAAGCGGAAAGTTTAAAAACAAGGAAGAAGATGGAAACTTTCACATGACTTTTTACAAACTGTGAAATGCATTATCAGACAGCACTGGGAAGACCAGGAAGACAGAATGGGTTAAAAATGGATCAGACAGTGTAACAGTAAGCAGAGCAGTCAATAGTTACTAAACATTGCCACAGAAATGCTGACAGGCAGAAGTGCGAAGCATATGTCCCTGGAAGGGTCAATCTACACAGGTTCACCTTCTCCTCTATTCTTTACCCTAGAATTTGCTACCAGTTAGTATCACTAACTTAAAATGGTAGGTCTTTTGCCAGGTACGTATTAAAATTAGTTCATAACATTTTCTACTTATCATTTAGACTTTGCTTGGGAGTGTTTGAAAACACAGAGGTTATTTTCTCCTTCATCTTTAAGGGAGGATAAATTAATTGAAAAATCAGAGGCAAAAGACTGAAATGCTGCAAACAAGTGGTATCATGGCAAGGATCCTGGACCTATAGCTCTGAAAACAGACTTTTTCCATTACAAGATCATTTGTCAGTTGATGCGACAGTGTAAAAACACACCCACACTGTTGTTGTATGCAAAACAGCATCTTGTTAACATGACTGAACCCACAAAGAAATACTCTCCTTGCCCAGTGAAGATGGCATTCCTTCTCTGTTTTTTTTTTTACCTGGTGTTGCACCCACCGCCTCTATCTGACACCTTGGTTGATAGGGGCTAGAGGTGTGATGGAAGTACTTATCCCTCTTTCTGAGTGGAAGCAGCGGTGCTCCAGGCCCACTCACTGATACCACCATCAAATGACCAAACTCTAATATGGAGCTGGCAGCAAGGCAGATGAAGAATATTTTTTCTAACTTAAAAAGGATGTTCCTCACTACAGTAAATACTGGAAAAGCTGCCAGGTAGTATTTTTTTGTCAAGTAACCTGTAGGGCCTGCTTGGCAGTTTAAATGACAGTCATCACGTTTTGGGGAATTGTAATGTAAACAAGCGATTTAAAGACAGCCTGGGATAAACTCCTTCCCAGGGCTGCAGGCCATGGGGGTACAGGCTGTTCATGACATCTCACATGGGCTTGCCTCTTGCATCTCAGAGCCCTGTCTCACAAACTGCATCGATCCTGGCACAAGAGGCTGGAATTGCAGCTTTTAGCCATGGATCATGGGCAGACCCAAGGATTTAGAGAAAGAATTGCTCTTACATCTGCCCTCAGCTTCGTAGAGGGTAAGACCATTAACAACACATTTGTACAGAAAAAACACACCTGGGTAATAGAGAGAGTAGTTTCCTGTCGGGTCATAGTTTTAGTGCAACTGTGGCCTCAGCATGTGGTGCACTTCTGTGTGCATGGTACATTGTTTCTGTGTCTGCATCAAATTGTAATAACTGTGAAGAAAATAGCTTGTAATTAAGCAACTAGGGAGAGCGCAGATGGATGCAGACAGATGGGAACACACTGGGAAGCTATGAGACAATATTGGTCAGCGTGACAAGCAACAGTCACAGCACACTAGCAGAACAATGTCTACAGTCTCAGTGACAGTTATTGGTAAATTTTAAGGGCATATTGGAAGGTAATAAAATAGCTTTTTAGATGCTTCTGACACTTCTTTGCAAGGGTGTGGGGAGGAACGGAATAAAGTTGTTCATCAGAAAATCAAAAAAATGTTTGCAAAGGTGGCAGGCTGCACATGGAGGCTGGCATTGTGTCCACTGATGTAGTTGAAAAGAAGTGTGTATCTTACCTGTCTACCCAAAACCAGTAATGTGACGAAGAATATAAACAAAGAAATCGAGCCCATTGTCTTCAGGTCTTTCAGTATTCCTGGCCTATAAAATGAAAACTAAATTAAAGCAAGCTGCTGAAAAGTTAAAACAAAATTACTTTATCACAAGAATAAGACTACAATTTATACTACTTTCTGGTAGTAAACTAAAACCATTTAAATATGATATGTTTTATTATTTGATTAAATATTATTATTTCCATAATGCAGCTTTAATTACTTCTACTACATTCTGTACAACCATGCCTATGTTTCGAAGTCCAGTACTAAGATGAGAATTTAACAAAAGTAACATCCTTGTTTGCTTACAAATGGAGAGCACTTGGTGCTTATTCTATACAGGCAGATTAAAAAAAGAGTTCTTTTATGTAATAACACTACTTCCATAATAGAGAGCTGGACCTTATCTAATGAATGTGAAGAAATGGAAACTAAAGCACCTAATTCCCAAGGTGCCTTTTCATTGAGGCACAAACTAGATCTTGTACAGTGTTTATTAAAAATAGCGCTTTGGGAAAAGACACTAGAGGTAATGGGAAACAGCTCACACTAGCAGCTCTTCTATTGATACTACTGAAAGAAGAACCTTGGTGAGAGATTTAGGAAGGAAAATACACCAGATGCACAGCTTGACTGGCAAAATCAAGGTAGCCAGAAACACATGCTAAGTCTAACTTGTCACAAGGTTCTCCATCCCATCACGGAGATAACCTTTCCGCTACTGCAACGGAAACATAAACACCTAGGTTTGTTTATTCAATCTTTAGACTTAAGTGCAAAGAAGACATATGCTTTTTGTTAATGCTGATCCTTTTCCATGGTTGTCTCTGTGTCCTACAGAACTCAATCAGTTTGGAGAACAGGAAAAAGGATACTGAAACTCTACTCTGAATATTCAGTTTTTCTATTGTGGTATATGTGTCCACTCAGCCTACATAGAAGAGAATCACTTCTTCATTCTGAAAGTGAGCTAGAAATTACATTGTGTCCAAACAGTATTTTAGACAGCAATACTAGAGTAATAATTCTGGTCTTTTGTTAGTATCGCCTATAACAAGGACTTCAGCACTTTCACTGAAAATTTAACAAATTCGCAAGCACAGCAAAAAAATCATCCAAACTGTAGGTCATAATTTTGTCAATAGCTAAGACTGCATTTGTAAAGTGTTAAGACAATGTACTAGTTCTGAGAGAGTTGGTTTTCTTTGGCTTGCAGCAAATGCGCTTCAATAGCTGTAATTAAGTTCAGCCTTAGGCATTAACAACCTTAATGATAACTTCTTCACAATGCTCTTTATTGCAAAAATGCGAAGTAAACCATACCCCATTTCCTATAGTAAGTGATTTAAACACCTTGCCCAGACTTTATTTTATGCTGTTATGACATTAAAACACATATTAACAGCAGCATGATGATGATTTTAAATTGTGATTTGCAGACTATAAAGCCAAACACATAGAATAAAAAAAACCTGTTCCATGACGTAAGAACTACTATAGCTAGTATTTAATTTCTATTAATTTCAGAAGGACTGGAATTATACACTTACCTTCTAAGAGGTGCCATTGCATACATAAATTTGCTGTAGTCATCCAGCATGTGCCCATGAGTGTGCAGAAGGATAACATTGTAGCCCACCAATGCAATCAACATTATCACCATTTTCAACTCATAATTTATCCTCAGGAAAACGGAACAGGAAATGAGCCCTAATATGCAGCTGTATATAAAATACTGTTAAAGAAAAATCAAATGGAAAATATTTAGAATTTGGCTCTTCAGTAGGAACTCATACGTGATAAAATGTCCTGCCTAATTTAAAAACAGATTATTGTCTGACCGCTTTAGCACTGAATCTATCATAACGTATAAAGAATCGAAGTACCTGGGACATTGTGATTTACAGAAAGTCACTAACAACCAGATGTTGGCATTTCCTAAAATAGTCCCTTTTCCTAATTAGGCTCCAATTCACCCCAAACTCAATAGAATCCAGATTATGCTTTTAATTTATGCCCCCTGATTTTCACTCTTTGTCACTTTTGATTTATTTATCTGCAGTAGTGAGGAGTGCCTCTGTGTGTGATACCATTACTGGTGTGGAAGTCTAATGCAAGAGTCTACTGCCAGCACACTGACAAAAGATTTACTCCTGGGCCACTGTATGGTTTTGACTCATGCTGGAGTTGAATAACTACCCTGTATGTATTACTAGTGTAAGGGTCAAGGTAAAATGTCTAAAGACCTAAACCAAACAATTTCATTGTCTGTAACTGCAGTGTTTATAAACTGATCCAATACACACAATTGTTACGAACCTATGAAGACTCTGATACTTTGTATTGTAGTGCAAGATTCCAGAAAGCAACCAGATCTGGAAATGAGTTTGCAGGCAACTCTGCTTGAACAGCCACTCCAGGTTATGAAGCTTTTTTTGTTTTTGAAAATTCCACCTTAAATAAACCTTTTTGCAACTGCAACTTACATACATTCAAGGCTATTGTTTTTGAGTGCTCAACACTGCAAATGGACTTTCCAATTCCTGTCAAAGGAATGGAAATGTCACCCTTTTACTAAAAGAATTTGAAAATTTTAGTAGACACAGATTATTGTAGCTTCAAATAACCTAATTCTTTAAAAAGATCAAGAAAGCAAACAATGCAACTCAGAAAAGTTATTTTGGGGGCTGGAGGAGAGGGAGAATCAATCAGTTAACTTCAGAAAGAACTAAATTCTATTGAGGCTGAAATAATTTTAAAAATCCCTTATTCACACATTTTTGATGACAGTCAATAGATCTGTCAGGTCTGCTATCATAAATCACAGGTAAGTTTATCTGCATGAATAAAGCTTAAAGCTAACACACAGATTCAAAAGACTGAATTTTTAATTCAAGTTTAAGTACTCATATCTCATTCAGTAAAGATAGAAGAATTTTATATCAATTTCTTTTTAAATAACAAAAGTAGTAACTCAAAAAGAATTTGTATGTCAGGGTCCAAAAGAAGACGTAGGTACCTAACCATACCTGGTTGTATTTAGTTACCTTTTAAAATGAGAAACAGAAACTCTGCTCTGCTGTTGCTTTATCAGGGAGATGCTGAAAATCTCTTAAGTGCTGCATTTACTGCCACTGTTTTTTTCCAGCAGAGTTCTACACATAATTAACATCTTGCTTTAGCACGTGCCTAGGATTGTTTAGCTTGACATAGCGGATAGCTGTTTCATGTAGAACATACTGTGTGGAAATCAGCACACACTGTCCTGGTACTGGTCTCATCAGTTCTGCATAGAGATAAAATAATCCCTCTTCTCCTTTTGCTGCCTCCTGCTTATTCCGCCAAAGACTATTGACCTACTTTGGCACAATATACAGCTTGGTACATTCAGCTGCAGGTCTCTTGTAATACCTTTATAAATCATTGCTCAGTAGGATACAGATCTCGCTTTTACGGGAATGTCCTTCCCCTTTTTCTTGCATGTGCAGCTGTGCCTTTGTTCACACTACGACATCTTCTTTAATCAGTTCAGATCTTTTAAACGGGTCATATAGTGGTACACGAGTGTTTATTTCGCCCCTCTCACTCCACCTCAATCAAATATACAGTGACAGAAAGGTGACGATCACAGATTTCACATTTACTGCCAGGTCAATGATGAAAGTGCTGCATATTTTCAGGTCTGCCACTGATCCTTGTGAAACCTATCTGCAGATCGACCTGGTTTTCTCACTGACAGTGACATGGAGCTTTCAGTGCAGTTTTCTCTGCAGTTGTGTGTTCTCCTGATAACTCGTAATATCCATTTGTTGGCAAGGCTGAGCTATGCTTCTTAGTTATCAGGCTGTTTCCTGCTTTTTAAACTGACGCTCATTAAAAACTCTATTTTCAGAAGTACTAACCTCCTTTAACTCCCACTTCCTTCAAATGCAGTTGCAGGTGACAGAAAAAAAATCAAGCCTTTGCTGAAGTCTCAAAAACTGGTGGGTGTTTAACTTCAAGCAGATCCAGCAACAGTCAATTTAGTGTAATTGTCATAAACAAAGAAATGCAAAATGAACTTACCGGTAGGAAAAAACAGTTGTTTTGTATACACCACTGTGTCTGATTACTCGAATTAGGAAAACTTGCATTTGATGAATTAAGAACCGAGGGAAAAGCTTTCACAGCATTATCCAGGAAAAACTGGAGGAAAACAACATATAATCCATTAACCTGTCAGCTGTTTAAGGTCAAATTAGACAAGAGAAATGGAGAAGCAGAGAAAGCCTTGCCAGTAATTATTTAACTTTGGTATTTCACCGCAAATTTAAATAGAAAAGGAAAAATGACATCACTTATTACTTGTTCTTTCACGCTCAGACAAAACCAACTTTGTTAACCTCCAACACTTACCATTTAATAATAAAAGATTAAAGGCTCTTTGTTATGTTATTTCATATATCAGAAGTTCACACACACACAAGAGTCAATGATGAAATAAATTCCATATGAATAATTCCTGGGTTTACCTCAAATGAACCTTTTATTTACAGAAGGAAGAATTAAAGAAAGAGTAAGAAGTCTTTACTGAAGTTGATTATACACAGATTTAATCCTTCTCATAATAACAATGCTGGTAATACTGGTACTAATGTTTCTGAAACACAAGAGTGGAACCACTATCTCCTGGGTCAACAAATGCAGCCAGTTGATGTCACAGATAACCACCTTCATACTGTATCTTTTGATGTATTGATCCAGTGCTTTCTTCACAGTTAGATTTGACTACACTAATTCCACTGCATTGCATCTCACCACTTAAACTGTGTCTAAGTTTAACCTGTATTCGTAACCAGTTCCCATGATTTTCTGCTCCTGCTGTTAATCTCCAGCTTTTACATAGCTCCTTTCTCTCCCTAGTATTTGTATCCTCGATATTTAATGCCATTTCAGCCTTCACTATGCTCAGCAATCACCACTGGCTGCCACAAGAGAAGAGCCCCAAAGAGGAGATATAAGAACCACCCAGGGAGACCTTCCGCTGTGCTTTTTGCAGCCGGACTTGCCTATCCTGCATTGGCCTTTTCAGCCATCAGCGCGCTTGCAGTAAGCGTGGGTAAAGCCCTTCCCAAATCTTCGTCTGCGAAGCCAAGCCACGATGATGATGCTCGGCAATCTATGCTTTTCTATTTTCTTCCCAGAAGCCAAGCTCTTCATTCCCCTGATCATTCTAGTAGTCTCTCTCTGTACGTCTTCCAATTCAACCTTCTGGTTGACTAAGATTGTAAGCACACTTCTCAGATTTTATCAGTGAGTTGTGTAATAACATTAATACTAATTCTGCAAAAATATGTTTTCATACATCCTAGAAGGACAGCTCTCTTGCTCGCAGCTACAAAACCTTAACAGCTCACCATACCTCAAGCAAATGGAACTCAGATCATGAGGTTACTGCATCTTAACTCATTCCTGCACGTTGACATAATCCCAACCACTAACATCATGCTCAAACGTGAGGTAGTTTTCCTTCATCGGGGCTCACTTAGCTAAATGTGGTTTATACTTACCATGAGTTAAGAGCACTCACATGGATGGTTATTGTGATTCAGCTGAGTTGTCATTAAACCCACATAATTAATCAAAATCCTGAACTCGTATCTCTACCTGATGATCTTCCAACTTGTATCACATTTTCTTGTCACTGGTCTGCCAGACCAACTGTAATCTTGCACTCTGTACTAAATTTCATCCTAGGTCTTTTACTTCAGTCCTCAGCTGACTTCTTTCTTTCTCAAATTCCAAACCTCCCCTCTCAGAAATTGCCTGTCACCTTAATTTCATCAGCAAATTTCGCAGTCTCTCTCCTACACAGTATATGAAAATCCACACCGGGCTGACTGTTGCAGGCTGCCTCCCTCTCACCCATTGATCTCTGAATGCAGCCAGTTTGTAACTCACCTCTAAATTCTTTCCCCATCCCCATCTTTACCTACTGCCCCAGAGGAAAACTGCTCAGTTCATTCAGAGTAACCAAATCTGGATCAAAATGGTTTATTGATTTACTAACACTAGACCTGGTCAGCCATAGCTCTGTGTAGACAAGTCCCAAAATTTTCCAAGGATGGAGACACTACAACCCCCCTTCACAATGTTTTTCAGCACTGTACTACCTGCACAGTGACTTTTTTTTTAACTATCCAACCTACCAAGCCTCCACTTGTGGTCAATGTCCCTTGGTACGTTTTGTGGTGCTGCTGAGAAGAGTTTGAAGCCATTATCAATGTAACACCCCTTCAACAGAAGGAGGGCCAGTTATGCACTCACGAAGGTGATCAATATGCCATCTGCTACCAAGACTGCTTAACAACGAGTTGGCACGACCTATGGAGTAACAAGCAGAATGGGCTCACCTTTGTTTGTGCAGTTGCACTTTCAGGTTGTCTTCCTTTACAAACATGCTTCTTGTGACTGTTTATGTGCAACTACACATAACTAACCTGCAATCAGTGAACTACACATTCAAGATCAGTATCAGTAATACAACAGATAAACCACAATAAGAGACCATACCAAATGTTAATAAGCAACTACAAATTTTGAAACATCCTTCTGAAAGGATGAAACTGATTTTGAAACTGATCCCAGAGAGCTCTAATCACATACAGCACAGAGTCATACACACAACCATCCCTTCTCACAGGATTTGTGGGGTTAAATGCATGCACTCCCTCATTTCTGGGCATGTGGGTTACCCTACTTGCACACCCCTTGTGTAAGGAGATGTAGGTGCTCTAGCTATATGCGCACCTGTGCATCTCCCTATGCACACGCTGGTGAGAAAGTGCCCCACAGGTTCATGTGCAGACAAACCAGAGCTGTGGGTCCCTGCTTGTTTCAGTCCGCACTGTCACCCCACCAGCTGCAGAGCAGGCAGTGTCTGATGGGGAGGCTGCTCTTGCTGGCTGAGGCAGAGGTGTGATGCTGGTGGGGCAACTTCCGGCAGTGTCAAACCAGGTTTTGACAGTCAGCTGTTTCCACTCATAGGTCTCTGCCTCCTGTTAGAATTTCCATCTTTTATACTTTTTTCCCCCCATGCTATTTCCTTCTTTGCTTCAAATTCCTTTTGAAGTGCCTTGATTTCTGTTTAACCCAGCTGATGCTGGACTTCCTCTTTAACAGGAACAGTTTTGGGCAAAAGGACTCCAGATGGCTTTTAAGCATTTAATCCCTCTCCCTGCCCCCAACTATTTACACTTGACATTCTCACCTTCATAGGTTGTTAACCAGATCATTTGCCAAGAGTGGGCAAAGAGTCTCCACATCTCACTAACAGTGCACTTACTTTTTTTGCAAACATTAAATAACTGTATTTAGTTTCAGAATCCCATCCCACAAACATCCATAGAGCAAAAGATTATATACCATGAAGAACACAAGCACATTTACATTAA